>NC_052534.1:10439396-10676896 GCF_016699485.2 Gallus gallus
TGTCTTCAAAATGATGTGGGGTCTGGTGTTACTGTGTTGCAAGGGAGAGGTTGTCTTCTTCTCTGGCCTGACTCTGGAAGTGTGAGCCTTCAGCTTAGTCAGTGTTGCAACATAGTGCTCAGAGTTGATAGTTTTATATCATTATCTTACATTCTTTTACCATCTGTAGTAAATTCATTTTCTCTCCTTATCTTAATTGGGTCATTTTTTGTTTTTCTTCTCCCTGAAAGGGGGGCAGGAGAGTGAAAGGGGCCAGGGAGGCCTTCTTCCCTTTCTTCCCCCCCCTCACCTCACAACATCTGGATTCCAGGAAATCCAGGAGAATCACTGAGGACTGTGTCTTCAGGCTTTTCTTCAGTGGGGAATTGACATGTCGCTACTCCATGGACTGCTGTTTTGACTCTGTTTTGTACTGATGACACCACATCTCATCACTGGTAACGATGTGATCCAGGAAGCTGTCACCTTCAGCCTCGTATTGATTCAATAGGTCCTGACAAACTCACATACAGCGTTCTTTCTGTTCTTGTGTGAGCATTTGTGGGCCCAAGCTGGCACCATCATTTCCAATGCACTGAAGCACGTATTCAGCTCTGTGCACAGTTCCCTGGTTAGAATCTGCTGATTCACACAGGTGAGCTAATTGAGACACTCTTCATGTCACTGCTGGTGAAACACGCTACCCACCACCTCATGGTGTTCACATCCACCCTTGGGTCTCCATAAATGTTGAACAGGTGTCAGTGAACGCTAATGGGTGCCGCTCTTTCCATATGGGGGAATTCATTGACCTTTGCTTCATACGCTTCCCCGTCAGATGCCATTCTATCAGACTGCCTCTGTGTTGCCATCTGTCACACGACACCAAAATGTAGTGGAATACCAGTGGGAAGGTTCAACTCTACTGCCATACCACCACCATCTGCCTCTGATGTTGTGCGCCAACATGATAAGGCAGGAAGCATTACTTTCAGAGGAGCTCTTGTCTATTCCAGCCTTGTTCCAGTTCTCTATTTTCTTAACAGCAGAGCCAGGTTGATTCTGATCCAGTATCCCCTTATCCTGAATCTGGGGAGCTACTGTTTAGATGCATGCTGTATTTGAGCAGTTAAGTGTTTCATCTCTCCAACTGGAACATTTAGTGTATACTTCACTTTATACTTGTCTCTGTTTAATTTTGCCCTATTCTTTTCAGGTTTGATTCTATGTCTTAGCAAGATCATTTGAACCATCCTTCTTCAGGTCTCTACTACCATGAATTGTGCTATATTTTGTGCAAACCAGTGTTATGTCTTTGCTCTTCCTTTATTTTTAAATTGGGCTGTCAAATCCTAACTCCTTGTCTTACACCACAAGCAAACAGCATACATTGCTCTGCAGATCCCATCATCCACGTAAGCTCAAATGAAAATGTTTCCTCCTTAGGTGGTGGCTTTACTTTACTTCTGGCCATTGGAAATAAAGCTGGACTTTCAGGGCCAGGAGTTAATTTATCACATTTAAGCTGTCTTGCTTACTTCACCCTTTTGTTTGTTTCTAAGCCAGATCATGCTGACAGTGTGGCATTTTTCATTAAGCCTGTATCTTCTTGTCAGGAAATCCAGGTGACAGTGGAAAGTGACACCCTAGAAAACTTCATCTGCACCCTCGACTGACTTCCTCAGGTGTTTTTTTAGCTTAGGGAAAATTTTTCTTCACCTCCACTCCTCTCCTGTCCCCTTTTCCAGCAATGTCATATATACTTCATGAGGTATCTAGATGTCAGAGGCACGCCTTGAAAGTTCTTAGCTGAGATCTTGGAAATATTTAAGCAGTATGACCTAGGAGGCAGTGCATTTCTGGGCAATCATTGAGCATTTTGTATAGCAGTGAAGGGCATCAGGCGAAGGTCCGCAAGCAGCTACCAAATGTTTGAGTGCTTAGTAGGCAGACGTGCTAGGAAAAACAGTAACAACAACAGGAAAATAAGAGGATGAGAAGATTTATGGAGTACTTTAGAAATAAATACTGTGTGAACAGCTCATCACATGTTCCATTCATGCATTTACCGAACCCTGCAGAAATAGATGTGTTTAATCAAAGAAAGGGAACTTTTTAAGATCCTTTGGTAAGTGAACCTCTGCCGTATTTGTTTCTGACCATAAAGCTGTCTGTAGCAGAGTGGAAAATAACCTTTGATTCAGAGATTTATAGCAGGAATGAATTTATTAGTCAAGTAGGTATTATGCTCTATTTTCACATGCATAATCCAAAGATGATCTGTCTGGAAACAAAATCTCTACATTTTGATTCTGAAGCTGCATGGGTTTTGTAAATGGCCGATTTGCCACAGAGGTGTTTATCCCAAAGCACCTTTCTCAGATCTGTTGCATCTGTTTCCCCATAGTTTGTTTAGCCCAAAGTAAGAGCTGCTTTCTGCAGGGCAGTGCTTTTAAAGAAGAACCTCAGCAGTGCATAGTGCACGTTAAAACTACTTCTGGGACTCTCACCACCTTTTCAATTAAATTACTTACCTGTAGCGGCTGCATATTGCATTTTAATGTCCTCTGCTCCTTTTTATTGGATATTGTTTACCATTTATTATCATTTTCCAGTTTTCATCTTTTTGTTTCTCTTCATACTTAAAGATAAACTGACAATCAGAAACTTGATGGAAATGTAGATAGAATAAAAGCAGCTATACTGCTTCGGAACAAAAGTTCAGCAAATCCTAACCTTAGCTATAAGTGGATGCTTAGAGAAGATTAAGCAAGCATGGTACTTCCTTCCCAATAATCTCCGAGCCTTCTAGTGCTTTCAAACCAAAGGATTTTCTGAACCTTGTGCAGTATTTCTAATTATTAGCCCCCAGCAAACCTCTCTTCCAGGAACTTGTCTAGTTTTCACTTTCAACCATAGTAAATATTTTGTAGTGTCAGCGTCCTTTCTAAGGAGATCTACAGGTGACTCTTCATGGCTCTTCAATGGAGCTGTTAGACTTCCTTTGGTTTGTTTTGAAATAGCTCCTACGGGCTTCATTCGATGACCCTTTGCTGTAGGCTATGTTCAATTCTTTAGATTTTAATCACCTCCAAATTCATTTCTCCTACCAGATTAAAGATCTGTGGCCTATTCATTTACCTTTTTTTTCCCTGTTGAAATGCTGTTCCATCTACAAGTGCGTATGAGTGAAATTTAGATTTCTGACTTGGGATGATTTAGCACTGTATGAATACATGCAACTCTGATGCCACGAAGAGGCAGCTGAAACCTTCAAGTCTCATTCATCTACACGTAGATACGCTTCAGTCTGCTCAGCTGTCGAATTAGTGAAGTGTTTGCTATGCTTTTCCTTAACTATTCACAGGAGCTGTTGCTGACTGGCTCTCTGGTATGGAAGCATGATATTTCGTCTCAGCTGTGTTCCTACTTTGTACTGCTGTAGAGGAATTAATCTTGGACAGTCAGCTCTTGAATTGATATAAATCAGCATAGTTGCATTGGCTTCAGAAACGCAGTACAACTAGGTTAGTGAAGTCTTCTGACGTGCACAGGAATCACTTAGCTCTTTATTATAAAAGGCAAGTGTGTACCTAAGTGTCTTCCAAAGAATTATGCTGAATAGTTGTTTATGTGATAAACCATCTCCACAATACAATATTCCTTCTGCTACGTTTCAGTATATGCAATAGTCAAAATGTTTACCAATGCATTATTATCTTAACCCTCACTGGAGCGGTCTCCTCTACTGGAGCTCAGATATACAAGATGAATTTGATTGGGTGTACTTTCAACTGGAGAACTTAACCCTTCTGCAGGCTTCAGGTAAAGCCACGTGGTTTGGATGTTTTATCTCTTGTTTCTCCTTTGAGCTATGCAAAGTCAAATACTGTAAACTGATAAGCATTATTCTAACACTGATAACACTTGTGTAAACTCTGGTGCCATACCCTTCTTAACACCTCCCACTTTCTTGCATCCGTGTAAATTCTTCATCCCAGCATGGTGCGCAAAGGTCCGATATGGATCGTGTGCCATATCCAGTACAATGAACGCTTTCTTTCTGTCTTTGCTGGACTCTGAAACTCTTTTGCTTTACTTCTCTTTGGCGCTGAAACCCAGGCCTGCTTGCCAGTGATTTATTGGGTATTCAGGGTTTCCAGTGATTTACATTTTCCAACTTCCCTTGAAGGCATTTGTGTTGCTTCAGAGGGATATGGTGGTTGGTTTTTACATAAAATAATTCTCTTTGCGGTGATTTGGCTGCTCAGTTCAACAAGTACGTTCACCTTCTTCATATAAGTTAAAAGTAGTACCAGCAGGATTTGGCCTTGCTTGAAAGCACATTAAAAGCATAATGTTTTGTTGGTTTTTTTTTTTTCTTTGCTCTGGAAAGACTGAAAGAAATCTTGGTTTGACTGGCTCTGATGATTCATTGGTAATATATAGTGAAACACACCTTTTCCTTATTACTTATCTAATTAGTAGGTGCCCTTTCCCTTCCACTCAAAACACTGAGGATCAGTCTTTCCTTTTAGGAGCATTCTGGGGAATGTTTATGAAAGGAGGGCATCCTTTGGTTAAAACTCCCGTTTCCTTCTCCTCCTTCCCCTATCTCCCCCTCTTAATCTCTTTCTAATGTAATAAAATTTGTCATTTAACCTTTGGTTCAAGGAACCTCAGTGTACTTTCAAGGGGTTCCCCAACACTCTGTAAGCCTTTTCTTTCTACATCTGCCCATCGTACAGTTGGGAGGATATCTCTTCATGCTTCAGGCAGTCAATTGCCAGGAGTAAAACGCCCACCCAAAAAAGTACTGGCTTCTTAGGGAGGTAAATTAGAGCTTCCTGCTGGTGCAATTAAAATCATTTCAGTTTTCCAGCTAGCTGTCTGTCTGCAGGACCCCCCTTTGTCTGGAAGGTCCGTCTGACCATTTATTTGCATATGCTGGGCGAGTAATGCACACTGCAGGGTATGTGCCTAAGGCAATGCTTCCCTCTCCATTCTTCTGAGGTGTGCCTTGCCTACAGGCATCGCGTGCACAGTGGGAGAATGTTTTATACATTCATTGAGAGAAAGAGAGAGCAAAATGGAAGCCATAGCATAAGACTGCAATGCCCCTGAGATGCTAGCAGTGTCACAGGACTGGCTGTCCTCCCAGGCTCCCCTCCTTTTGTGCCTGAAATCTCCCAAATGCAGGCTGTTTGGGCTCTGCTCCACATACAAGCTGCAAAGGAGTGTCTATCAGGGTGACAACTAATGCCCTATCTCAGGCTGTAAGGTGAAGGCAGCTGTGGGTGGGTTTGGTCTTGCATGCAGAGGGATTCACCCTCCTGTTTCCCATTATCCTTTCAGCAGACTTCTGAGCTTGGAGGAGAGGGGAAGGAGAAGGAAGAAAGGGAGGAAGTGGGAGTAGGACTGTGGGGTAGTACTGCTCAGCCCAGTTTGTTTTCATTGAGAATCAACAGCACTGAACCTGAAAAATGTGTCATTGAAATTTGGGAGGTTTCAAACCTCAGTGAAGCTCAGTCTTGAGGAAATTGTATTCCTGCATCAAAGGCCAGAGAAACCAGAGGTTGAGGTGTGACTTTTGCAGATCAAGTTCTTCTTTAATGGCTGACTAGTGGTAATGTGACTAACTAAAATAGGAAGGAAATGTTGCATTATCAAATGTTACTTTTGGCAACATTTTGGAATTGATTTTTTTTTTTCCTTGACAATTTGTTCTCCTAAACGTCTAGCACTGTATAAGTGAGAAAGGATTTGAGAAACTAAAATCCTGGGTTTTTTTCTTCTGGACTTCTTGGGAGCATCCCTTCTATTTGAAGGATGCAGCCTCTTGAATTAAACACGGGGACCTGCTTGTTCCCTGATGCCTCTTTGCACAGCTTCATCTCTGAGGTGAGAACAATTGCCCTTCTTTCACTGTTAGCATCCCGAGGGTTCTGACTGCGTCCTGGGATGGTGGTTGCTTCTATGTTGCCTCCATGTTGCTCTTCTGTTGCTGCCTGATGGGGGAACATGCCTCCATGTTGCTTCCCCCATTGGAGTAGAAGAAACAAAGAATCACCAAGATTGGAAAAGACCTCCAAGATCATCCAGTCCAGCCATCCACCTACCACCTATATTTCCTCACTAAACCATGTCCCTTAGTACAACATCTCAATGCAAACTGGCCTGCTAGGTTAAAAGCATTATCATGCAATAATTTGAAGTGTCCAGACCATATATCACAAAACAAAAGGCAGAATTGGTGAGATCAGAGGTAGTTTGCAAATATTCCCATTTCAACAAGTTGTTTCCATGCAGTCTTTTTCATACCAAGAACATCTATCTGGAAAGACCACGTAGGAGCCATCATTTTTTCTCCTGCCCTTCCCATCTCCTTGAGGAGGCTGAAACACACCTTGCTGTGATTTACAGCTGGAATGAAACCCTGTTAGAATATGAGCCTTCCCTTGTGATGGTCCACGAAACTTATTTAAGGTAGCTTTCTCCAGCCTCACGTCTCAAGCAAATGGAAAGATCTCTTAGGATGTAACATCAGTTTGTTTTATTTTACTCTAACATCCTCTGGCCCAAACTGAATATCTAAAATCCATCAGACAGTATCACTTGTAATATTTTTGAGTAAAGCTGTTGAACTTAAGCTCCTATAAAACCTATGTAGCAGTTTGTCTTTCTTTTAATATCATTGTTGCATGCTATCATCTTAATTGTAATTTTCTTTTTTGCAAGGCTTTTAAGGATTACTTTTTGAAAGGTGTTGGAAAGGTGAAAAGGATAATTAAATCTTATCTCAAGTGTGATTTTATGGCTCCAGGGTACTATTCCCCAGAACTAAGATTTTGAAATCATTGTGGGTTGTGAGTGAATCTTTGGGGTATAACTGAGAAGAAAGTGCTAAAACACAACTCCAGTTCTTTTTGTGTCTGCATTGGAATGAATTTCCAGCTGCTGGAACTTGTTTGATCATTTCACCAGTGTCATTAAGGAATGATTTTAAAAGAAATATTCATATCCTAAATTATTGCTATGTTTGTCACAGGTTGTTGGACTCAAGAGAGGTGGAAGGATTCTGCCTGAATTCCCAGCACCAAAACATACATGTGTGCACAAACATACTCAAAAGGACACCTGAGGTGTCCCATGCAGTGACTTCAGGCTAAAGCATTTTGGCATATTCCTTCTTGATGTGACAGTGGTTTTTCAGACAAAGAGAAGTGATGATCCACTTTTGCAGCTGTTGAAATTACTTACAAGGTTATATGCAGTTCAGATTGTAGTTTGGGCTGAGAATCATGGAATCGTAGAATGGCCTGGTTGAAAGGGACCACAATGATCATTGAGTTTCAACCCCCCTGCTATGCGTAGGGTTGCCAACCAGCAGACCAGGCTGCCCAGAGCCACATCCAGCCTGGCCTTGAATGCCTGCAGGGATGGGGCATCCACAGCCTCCTTGGGCAACTTGTTCCAGTGCGTCACCACCCTCTGTGTGAAAAAATTCCTCCTAATATCCAACCTAAACCTCCCCTGTCTCAGTTTAAAACCATTCCCCCTTGTCCTATCACTATCCACCCTCACTGTTGAGATGTTGTCGAGAAGGACAACATCTCAGAGAAGTCTAAAGGAAATGCTTCAGTATTCATCTGAAATAAACCTGAAGCCTGCTGGCTTCAGATGCATACCTGTGCACACTGTTATGTTTTCAACAGCAGCTCAAGCAAAACGTCTTTTCTAACTTTTTCCTTCTCTCCTTCATGTGTATCACATACAATTACATTTACTGTCAAAGTCCTTAACAAATCTAGGTTAATTTTTCTAGAGATTAAAAAAAAAAGGTATGGCTAACAGTTGTTTTAAAAAAGTTCCTGGTGAAATACAGCTGTAGGCAGAGATTGGGTGTGTAGGAATTGGACCGCGTTTCTTTTTCAACCTTTGCAGCCTCGGCATTGTGTGACTTCTGCCTGACATTAATGGGAGTTATGCATTCGTAAGGAGAAAAGAGCACATTCCCACCCTCTTGCTTTAAAATGTACCCAGTAGATAATATGAAAGGCTTTCTAGTCCTAATGATTTTTTCTAATGTTTGTTTTAAAAAGTGTTCCTCTGCAGGGGTCTGATCCAAAGCCTATTGATGTCAGTGGGAATTTTTCCATAGAATTCAATGAACTTTGGATCTGGCCCTTAGATAGCTCCGGGAGGGAGCCTCCTCATTTTTTGCAGCTGTCCGTGGGGGTGTTGGAGGAGAGCTGCCATACTGTCAAGTCCATGCCTCTGGAGCATGCTGTTGATTATAAAGCAGAACTCCTGCAAAATTTCAGCTGGAAGAGGGTGGGACGCTCTCCCTAATAATCAATAGAGCAATATGGCTCTATATCAAGGAATCGGCTCTTTAACAAAAAACTTCTAAAGCAACAGAGGATAGGAGATGGTTTTCATTTAAAGGGCAAACTCTACTTTATTCTGGGGATTCCAGGCAGATTAGCTATGGTATGACCAAGAACACTGTACTGAATGCAGTGATGCTTTCTGTTCCCCTCTGCAAATGCAGTGCACGGAGTACCTGCCTTTTTAGATGTAGCAAGTGAGTGTTCTAACTTTGTTTTGTAATACACAAAGGTATGCCACTCAGCAGCTTGCAAGGGAGAACAAAGTTAGAAACAAATGGGGAAGGTGGTGATCCTGTAGCAAAACAGCTCCTTCCAGTTCTGTGTCCTTATGGCACCCAGTAGCATGAGTCACTGTTTTTTTGTAAGCATCTGTACTATTGCTTATGTGTTAAATATTTGCTTATGAATCATAAGGATAGGCAGACTGTGTGTACACTGAGTGAATATTAAGGTAATGATTCTGATTCAGGCCTGACTTGTGTCTTGCTGGAGATGCTTGGGCTGTTCTGCTCTTGGCTTGCAGCTGGACCTCTGTGCTGCAGGGAGTCCCACTGCTGCTTGGGTTTAGCAGCAGCTGTGTAGCTGATCTGATGGCAGGGCACATCTTTAAAACACACATATGTGTACTTGCATCTTCTCCCAGATGTTATATGCATATCTTGACTGTGAAGCTATTGGTAGCAATACTGCAATTAGTTGGGTACGGTGATGATTTAATCTATCACAGGGTTAAAAGACCTCGTCTCTCCCTACATTAATTGATTGGTAATAAAAAGCAATATTAAAAGGGAGTGAAATTTTCCCCCTTTTCCTCCTTATGAAAATATTATAAAGGCCCCCAAACCTCTAGGTCCCAATGTTCAGGTGCTACAGGGATCAGAGGGTAAACAGTAGTAATCACATATATGAAATCACATACGTGAAGAAGTAAGTATTAACCAAGGCCATCACACTTTGCACCTCATGCAGTCTGTCTCAGGATGCCAGGTTCCAAGGACCAGTTGAGTGGATATTGCCTGTGAGTTTTCTCCCAGTCTGCTGCTGTTTGTAGCAACAGGACTTGCTGAAGTCTCTTTAAAACTTACCAGCTCACAACTTCTCTGTTCCTTTTTTTTTTGGCTGCGAGTGCTGGTGCTGTCCCAGGGCAGGACTTCTGCCAAGGAGAGCATCTCCCTTTTGTCTTACAGCACTCCCTTTGAATTTCATTTGGCATCCCTCAATTCATGCTTGGAATAAATTGACTTCCTTTGTTGCCACAATCATGACAAAATTTTTTGTCTTTTTCCAAGTCTCTACCTGTCAGTAAAGTGGGAATTAAAAGAAAGACAGTGAACATTTTTGCATTTGTTCATAGGCTTGTTCTGAAACAAAGCCATCAGTTTGAAATATTAGTGATTCTTCTAACAAAAATCAGCAATACCTGCATATTAGGAACATATTTGTACTGAAGAAATCTCATGCAACTTAAAGACATTTGCTTTTGAAATGTAACCCCTGGATTTTATTTAGGTTTGATTGAGAAACTGTAGGTGTCTGATGACTGTCATTTTATGTCTACCTGATAGATTATCCTATCTTTTTAAATGTTCTTATTAGTCACCCTGACGTTGTATACAACAGAATCATTTGTATCTGTGCTGTATTTCTGCCTTTGAGGTCACTCAGCCTTCTGTATCGAAAGCCAAATTCCTCCAACTGCTCCAAATATTTCTCTTCCTCTCCCTCTTTATCTGGCTTGGGTAGAAATTGAATAGAGCTGATTAATTGGTAGGGGTGAATAGGAGAAGGAACCATGTGAAGCTTCTAATTACTTTAATCCCTTTTCACATAAAATTGGAAAAAAAAAAAAGGAACTAATTCCCAAGTGAAAAATGCAAAGGGAAGGCGGGCGCTGGCTCAGCAACAGAAGAGCTGCCTGTGGGGCTCTGGGTGGATGGATGCAACAGGCTGCTCATACTGGTGCTCCACAGGTGGTGTGGAGTGGTGGTCCTGGGTGGAAGCACACATAAGTAAGCTCTGTGGAGGGTTCTGGTGTGGTTCCTGCTCTACTGCATGATATTTAACTGGAGGCAAGCTCTTCCCCCGGAGAAGGGATGCTTGGATGGTGCAGGGTTCAGCCTTGTGCTTCCTTGGGGTGCTTGTCTTTGTGTGCCTATTGATCTCTATGTGTATGTTGTGCTATTTTAATCTAAGCATGCCTCTATGCGGAATATGTATATAACTGAAATATAGCATGCTTTTGATTAGCCTGTCCCTTGATTTCATAGAATGGCCTGGGTTGAAAAGGACCACAGTGATCATTGAGTTTCAATCCCTCTGCTATGTGCAGGGTCGCCAACCAGCAGACCAGGCTGCCCAGAGCCACATCCAGCCTGGCCTTGAATGCCTGCAAGGATGGGGCATCCACAACCTCCTTGGGCAACCTGTTCCAGGTTGTTTCTTTGTCATACTCAGCTCAGTGTTCTTGTATGCTCTTGGGCTTGTTGACTGTGTTTTTATTTCCCAAAGATGTAAAGTAGAAAGGATCAGTGTCTCTGGGTTATGTTTGAATGGACTGGGGGAGCCAGTCAGCGTTGCCAGTTCTTGAAGTTTGACGTGTATTTATTTGCACCTACAGATAGATTCAAATCTCACTCCCAAGGCCCTTCTTTCCCCCTCTGCTGAAGACATAAACGCTTTCCCTTTTTTCATCAATAGCTCCACAAAAGAAGGAAATTTATATTTAATGAGGACCTGTCTCTTGGTGTTTACAAATTCCTCCGTGACGAGCCTACAGCACTAGCACATGGAGACGTTTATACCCTAATAGGATTTACCTTTACAAATATCTGAAAACCTTTTAAAGCAGAGATTAAATTGTTTAGCTCAATATTTAATCTGTTACTTCCTCTTTAAAGATGCCCAGTGGAATTTGTCATACACTGAGCTGATAACACATAATATTGATCAGTCATAAACATAAAACAGAGAAATCTCAGGAAGTCTTCTGCAATCCTTTTCTTTTTAATTAAATTTTGATCCGAACTGCTTTTGATTAATTTTCTTATTTGTAAGTATGTGAATTCTGGGGGCCAGCAAGTTTCTTAAGTTGCCTGGCATTGGTCTCTGGTGAGTGGCTTAGCTCAGGAACGGTATGATTGCGTTTTTATGGTTTTCAGATATTTAATAGCTTCTTCCTGTCATTTTCTGAATGAGTGAATAAGGTTCGGCCCTCTGGGAGCCAGCGCAGCATTGGAGAGTGGAGAAAATGACTCGGATCTGTGTACTTGACTGATTGCCTTAGTCTTAATTGTTCTCTTAATTAGCTGCAGTAGCAACTGCATCTGGGGAGAGATCACGGTATTGGTAAACAGCTCCACCTTGGAGCTCTGTGTAATGCCTCTTGGAAACGTGACAATGAGCCCCGCGTCTCCGCCGAGACTCAGACCTGCCAAATCTTCAGCCCCCAAAGTCTTTGGTCTCCTCATGTGATCTGTCACTCTCATCGGTGAGATGCGGGGCCCCCGACCGCTCGTCCTTAAACAAATTAAGCTTTAATACGCCAAAAGCCAGATTTATTGAGCAGGCTGATGGAAGGGGAAAACAAAAGAGTGCCGGTGGAAGGTTGCTCGGAAAACTTGAGGGTGTTGCCCAGATTAGAACCAAGAGAGAGATGTGCTCTGGCCAGATACTTTATGATGGGGAACCCAGGCGGACTGAGGTCAGAGGCAGTGGTGCATGTCAGAGCAACCTCCTCACCACGGGCATTGACTCCAGTTGTCAGCGCAAGCTGCGGCCAGGAGCCACCCATGACCTCCAGAGGGGTTTACTGTCATGTCTGAATGCAAAAGTACCCTGCACCAACCCTCCTCCACTGAGCGGCTAAATGGAACTCCAGGACTTGCGCTGAAGGTGTGAGTTTAAGGCCGTATTAATAATTGTCTGATTTGTACTCTGCTCCAGCTCAGCAGTCTGCAGAGCAATACGCAGAGCGAAACCAGACGTGGTGGCAGGTCACTGAAATGGGTGGTTTTGAAGAATATCTGCAAAGTTCTAGGAGCCTTTGTTGCATACTGCCTAGCCCAAGATAAAGCCCTTCATTTACACAGTGAGATTAGGCTGAGGTCTTATTTGCTGCTGTGTCCAGGCTATGAGTGCAACATGGCACAGAGCTCATGTGAGTTCCAAGTCTGCTCCAAGTCCCTGATCTAGGAACAGATAAAGGGAGAAAATGTTCAGTTATTTTTAATTATTCTTTTATTTCTTCGACACTGTTTCTGACCAAACACTCAGCAGATGACATGGTAGTCACTGAAAGAATAAATGAGGTATGTTCTGTATGCTGAAGGGCTGTGAGGTCCAGATTGGTTTGATTGAATACGTGGAATAATAGAGGTGAATAAAACATTGAATTCTTAAAAAAAAAAGTCACTGAAGTGCTCTAAGCTGACCCTCCTCCCAGTGCTACAATGAAGGGTACCCAGTGGCACAGAAGATTCAAACAAGGCAGTCACAAGCACGTGTCTGTGCTCACTGTTGCCACAATAGTACAAACCCAGAGTGCTTCTACTGACTTCATTAAAATGAGTCATTCTGGGGAATCCTGGAGATCGTATGATCTAAGAGATTACTTCTAAAAGCCTTAGTTGAAATTCCTGGCTTACTAAATAATGCACTCCAAGGGCAAAAAGGAATTAGCAGCAATATAGCTGCATGTGCTACCTAGTGTTTTTGTTATTGTAATGGGTTTACAGTTTCCTTTGCGTTTGCCCTGTGTTATTTTTTAAGCTAATTTGGGTAACTAAGTCTTTTAATACCATTTGTCTAGGTGGGCCAGGAAAGCTTTTGTTGGAATTACAGACTTGTGAGTGTTAGAATGTTAGAATAGACAGTGGTGAGATGGAGAACAGCAGTCATTCGTGAGCTGGGACAGGAGGGTGCTTTGAGCCCGGGCAGTGTTGCTGGTCCCAGAGTTTATGAATCTGGAGATTGGATCTGGGTTTTTTGTTTGTTTGATAAAGTGAGATGAAAAAAACATCATCCTGGAGGCTTCTTGAAGCTCGTCACCTGCCTGTAAAACTCACAGAAAGGCACCTGGAGGCCTTATGGGCCAAAAGCACCCTCCACCCTCAAGGGGAGCTGGCATCACTGCCTGACACTGTAATTACAGATAATCTGGCAGAAGAAAGCATGCTGCAGGCCTTCCTTCCCCTGCCAATGGGCCAGCATGAGCACTGCATCTAGGAAAACAGTGCGACAGAATCTGGGTGCCAATATAAGGTCTTTTCCTTTACCAAGTTTACTGTACGAAGAGGGAAACAGGATTTGGAGTTGAAATCTGCATTGTCTTCTGATATGGGGACTTTAGGAGAGGAAGATGTGAGGTTTGTTCTTAAATGGAAGGGTTTTGCCCAGCTGAAATCTACATTCATGCATTAGTTGTTTAAATGGTACCATATTAAATGTTAATAGCGTTTGCTGTTATGCCTCTAATCTGCATGACCCATCTAGTGGACGTTGTAAGTTCATGCTCTGTTTTGTAGGTGACTGAGCATGTTGTTGCTGTTCAATAAATAATTATCAACATCATTAAGCTTGTTCCTCTAGTTACTAAAAATAATCTGAAAGCACAAAGAAAGTGTCTTTTTACCAGTTCCTTTATCTTGCTGGTGTCAGAAATGTCTTTTATTAGTAGCTGACTACCTTTAGCACTTCTGAAAATGCCAGTCTTTGTCAGAAATTCTGCAATATACAGCTGTGGGAAAAGTGCACCTCATGACCACAGCCTTTCCTGTGGCTGCTCTGAGCAGGGCAGGCCTACATTGTGTATCTGGCATACATACATTTGTCTGAGATAGACAAATGCTTTTTTGGGGGGGCAAATGCAATATATTGGAAAGTGTGATTTCCATACAGATTGGCATTGACTTCACATTCTGCTTTGGAGAGAGGATGCAATGATGCCAAAAACATAGGAAGAGCAAAAGGAGAGGCTGAAAAAACGTTCAAGAAAGAGGGAGAGGGGATGGTAAGAGCATAAAGGTTGCAGTGATTCAATATATACCTCTGATGTTTTACTGAATGGCTACAATATCTACTGCCTTCTGATCAGAACATCTGAATATTGTGTCCTTCTCCTCCATTAGTGTAATTTAAGTAGCCATCCCTAGCCTTATATATTTCACTGGCTTTTTGTGGCACTGCGAATTGCACCAAGTTTCTTGGAGGATACTCACCAGAAGATATTTTTTATGGTAGTAAAAGGAAAAAAATATTCCTTTATAGAGGAGTTTTTTTGGAGCTATCCTACTCTGTTTAGGTTTGTGAAAGTCAAGTGAGAAACGGCTGTATTGGGAAACAGCCACAGTGAATGAACTAGTTTGTCATTAAAATATATATATATATATATATATAAACAAATAAGTTGCCAGAAACCCCTGTTTATAGAGAATGTCAGTTGTGCTGCAAACAGAGATGCACTGATTCTTTCCCTGCCCGTGGTCTGGAAGCAGAGAGTCACATTTTCAGGTCGCTGTGTTCCCAGCATGGGTTTGTTGGTGTGTGTTCAGGGATTCCTCTGCTCCACAGTCAGAAGACATCTGCGATGCTGCCTTCTCTGTTGCGTGCTTGCTGTGTGTTCCAATAAATAGATCTTGCTGTTGACATTGCTCCTCCTTTTCTGCATTATTCCACCATGTTGTTATCCAATGTATTGAGAGTTCACTCTAGTGTAAAGTGATATTTCTAAACCAAGGTGGTAATCATAAGTGTTAGCTGCCAAGACAGAAGGTGTTGGCTTATAAAGAAGTGGGAGGAAAAACTATTTTGCTGCTGTTTGTGATCCTGTTTAATAAAGTTACTTATCCCTAGAAATCAGAGTCCCCTCCCCTACCTTTCAAGCTTACTACTTGCTGTCTGTCATAACCCCCACTGAGTGGGCTGTGATTATTCTCAAGCCCAGAGATGTCTTCATTGAAGTGGAGGGCATGCTTTGTAAGGTATGCAAAGCAAAACAAAACTGATGGACCATAAAATCCCTCCCTCTTTCTTATTCTAGCTTTTAAAGAGAAGAAAAAGCTGATTTTTCTCCCTGAGTTATTTCTGCATTTGTTTCCACGGGTAGATGTTCCAAATACACAGTTATGGTCAGACTTTGAGGCAGTCCATTAATTGTAGGTATCTGAAATAGGTCTCACGTATCATTTTCCTTCTGAAATACCCCAAGTTTCACTTCACAATAAAACATATTTGGGTTAGATTATGGTTTAGATGACCTCAATCTCTTTCTGTCCTGTGCTTGACTACTACTAATAAAACTACAGTTACTGATTCATTTTAATTTACACTGAGGCAATAAAATTGGGCAGAGTGTAATCTTAATGGTGATTAACCAGAAGAGAAACCTGAAGTGGAAGATCCAGATCTGAGGAGTTGATTCACAATGAATAATTTATTCAATAAATTGTTTGCACAGATTGTGGAACTCTCTGATTTATTTGCCATATGAAGTTGCTCACAAAGTTCTTCAATTAATAATTAATTGTTTGAAGATTGCTCGTAAATACTTGGTTTTGTGCAGTCATGACTTGCAATTTGTATTTTATCTGCGTTAGTTTAGGTTTTTGGTTTTTTTTGCCTTCCAGATTAGATGTTTGACTATTGCAATTCCATTGTCAGGTGGGAATAGATGTGATGTCATTTACTTACTTATTTATTTAAACTTACAATTTAATCTTTTCAACATTTGATAGCTCATGCTGTCCATATACAAGGAACAAAGTTTGAACGTGTGAGTAGGCACTCAAATCCAATTTCTATTGAAGACAGGTGACAAAGAAGGTCAGTCAAATCAAAACCCAAAATGATAGCAAAGAGCCAAAAAATCTGTGCTGCTACATTTAAATGTGCATTTGGGGACAGGTTTCCCCCATCTGCCATTTTGGATTCAGCTCTACAAGATTCGTACTCAGGTCAGCACAAGATGACTTATTTGTCATGAATTCACAGGATGATAGCAAAGGTGACCGAGGTTTCCCTCAATGCATAGAAATGAAGATAGACTTGGTAATACTGACAAATTCTGGCTTTACAGTGGCCTTTATGTGTTTGGAGTTGAAAAACTGACATTGCTGGAGATAATAGCAGTCAATAGACTCGTTTGTTTGTTTGTTTAGTTGGTTTTAAGGATAGTAACTGATAATCAAAGTAGTATTATAATTACATTTATGTAACTTCCTGAGCAACCTGGATCCTGAAAGTCCAAAATACTCAGATATTGATAAATGCCATTAATTGTATGTTTGCTTATTTATTTCTGGTGTGTGCTTACTGCTGGCATCTAGCAGAACTTCGTCATTCTGAGCCCTTGGAGAGGAATTTCTTTGGTCCTTGCCAAACCAGAATTCCTGGGTCTTTTTTAGTGTCTTCAACCCAAATAATCAAATTGTTTTGAGAAGAAACCAGGCTATTTTGCTGAGATTTGATAGCAAGAAAGTGTGTATTAGAAGTTGTCCCAGGTGACTGAAAAAGATCTCATTGGATGTGTGCACAGAAGAGATGTATTGTGGTGATTGTGATTAACACCCTCCTAAACTAGAAGAAAAGTTATAGCATTTTTTTTTTAATATATCCAAATTTTTTAATATATCCAAAATAAAATTCCTGGTTGAATACTATTAATTTTAGATAAGGCTGACTTAACTGACTGTCCCTCTTGTAGTTTGTCAGGAAGAGATTTAATCAATCAGACAGTTACATGAACAAATGTCCCCAATGGGCTGAATACTGTCCCTGACTAAAACCACGTTTGGGGTGCAATGGCCCAGAGCCATTCAATGGATATGTTTCCGCAGATATTATTATTATTATTATTATTATTACCACTACTACTATTATTATTATCATTTCCCACCCCCACCAACTCTCCATTGTGTTATCCTTGGAAAGAAATTAACAATGTTGAAACACTTCAAAAAATATATGTATTACTTCAGGGATTATGTTACCAAAACCCCTCCAGGATATCCTTGCCTCTTTCTCCTTTTTACGATCTCCCGACCTCCTCCCAGCCCTGCTCTCTCTGGTGTTTTCTCTGAGAAAGCAAAGTAAAAATTAAATAATGGTTGACATCATTCAGTTGGACTTGTGCTCAGATTCTCTCTATTATTCATGCAGCCGTTCTTCTTGGTTTTCTTTTTTCATTCACCATTATATTTTATTTACTTTAATGAACTAGATGCTGGGCTTCAGCCTCAGACTGGAGAGGGACCTGGCATACACTCAGACTATTGTCTTGCTGTGGTTGAGATTAACGTCATCAGGGTTTTCCTCTCTGGTATTTATTAAATCTTTTCTTCCCTCTCTCCTCTGTCTCTCTCTCTCACATGAGAAGAGCTACCTTAGTGACAGTAATGAAATAGATACTACAAAAATGGCAAACACAGTTCACTCCCTTTGCCTTTGCTTAAAGAAGCAAAGTCAACTGTAAGAGACCTGAAATTTCACTTGTTTCTCTTTTTCAAGTCTGAGTTGGCTTTTAGGAGAGGAAATATGTACATATAAACTGGGCTTACATGCAAATTCCTTAATTCACATTTTCTGCAGAAATTTCTAGTCAACAACAGCATCATGCAGGAGTTCCCCTGGCTAGTAAAGCCAAGATACTTATGCAGTGTTAGTAAAATGGCGGCCAAGGACAAGTAAAGACCTGGGTATCTCAGCTGCCAAGGCTAGTGTGGAAATGGGATTGCCTTTGCTCATCACTGTTGCAGAGCAAGGATGTCTTTGTGTCAATCGGTTGAGTTAACTGCCGTTGGGCCTGTAGCTGGTGGCTCGTGGCCTGCCTCTGCCTTGTGCTGGTGCTGGGCCTTGGAGGTGCCTGTCCCATTGGAGAAGCTGCAGGTTTAAGCAGCATTCAGCCTGTTTTGCTTTGGCCAGCATGTGTAATTCCGGTGAAAGGCGTACTTGGGCATAGTCATGGAATAATAAGTCTGAAAGCAATGTTTTCAGTGTCTCTAGAAATGCAAGTGTGTTGTTTGGATGTTGGTGGCTTTTGAAACAAAGAGGAGGTACACCTTGGACTTTGGAAATAGTGCCATTCCTTTTGGTCTGGAGGTACTCTAGGTGTTCATAGCAAAACGAGGGAGATGGATTCACTACAGTTGCTGGGACAAGGGTTCTTCCCTCAGGCCATTCCCTCTCTCTGCTGTCTTCATTAGGAAAGCAAGAGACCCATCTTTGGAAACATCCTTGTTGGCATTTTCTATTCAGGAGGTAGGGTTTACCACAGAAGTCTTTATTGCTGGAACTGAGGGGCATGCTGACACTGTAATGAAATCTCTGGCAGGGATTTTCTTCAGTAGTAGTAGTACCCCAATTTTTTTTTCTCTTAGTCTGTTTGTCAAATAAGAAAAGATCACATTCTCAGGTTAGCTCTAGCATTCTCAAGCTGTTTAAATCAAGGCTGTTTTGTCTCTTGCTTTCAAGGAACTTGGTTCCTCATGAATACATTTCTGTAACATTAGTCACTCTTTATTTTTAACCTTCCTTGTGCTGGGAAGACTTTGTGCTCATCACAACATGTGGGTCTCAGGCTGTGGCATTCAGAGCAGACATTTCAACATCTACTGAATCAATTCTTGTTTGTTTTAGTACAAAAAAGGATCTTGAAGGCATTTCTGGTCTATCCTTTAGAATGACTCTATCTCCCCAGGCTTTGCTTCTGGGATAGATAATCTAACAACTCCTTCAACTGAAGGAAGAGCCTGTAGGTTTGCCGGGGCACGCAGTTGCTGCTGACATCCATTGGATGGCATAAGGATGTGGAACAAAGTGCTGTTGCAGAAAGTGCAAGTTTTTGTCAGTAATGAATTTGATGTAAGCGGTGCAGGGGAGTGACTGCAGCAGTTGCTGCTGTAGATTTCTATTAAATCAAAAAATGCCATTTGCACATTGGATCTGTTTGCGGATAACAACCTTCCATCCATATGTTTCTGGCTTATCCTTGCAGCTCATTTTCTAAATAAAGTTGAAACCTAACTAACATGGGATTGGACCTCTCGCTGTTTCAGTTTGTCAGACTTTCCAATAAAAAGGCCTGTGTGTGATGGCTTCATGCTTTCGGTATGTGTCAGAAATAGTTCAATGCATATACATTACAGAATTAGGATTTAATTTTAGTTGTGCAGCCATAAAAAAATTAGATTAGATAATTATAATGTTTTCCTTTCTTATCTTTTATATTTTTAATATAATTTTTGAGGATGCCACAGGGCACTCCTGCTGTGAATTAGCTGCAATAAACTCTCTTTAAACAGATAAACATCAAAGAGCAGTAATGTTTTAAAATGAAGCAACCTGCATTCAAAAGTCATTTGTTTTATATTGTAGGTCTTAAATGCTTCTGCTGCTAAAAGTGAATGGGGTTTCTCAAGGGCACAGAGGAACTGCATCACTGAGATTTTAATGCAACAGAGGTTATTACTCTAGTGAAGTTGCTAGCAAAATCTGTTGGTTTTCGTAGCAGCAAGCTTTCTTCTATTTTTCTGTTCATTGTGGAGGTTATCAGGATGTGAGGATATTTCCTATTAACACAAATCCTACAGTTGTGTGTAAACTGAAGCTGAACGTGTTCATGAGATTTCTACATGTCATGTTGGCTTTCTGGTGACTTCTGGTAAAGCAATTGATAAACTTCAGTGGAAGATGGAATCCGAGATTTTCTTCTTTTCAATTAGTTTAGAGAATTTACAGTAGTCTGGCATTGACTTTGAATCTCAAACCACCATGAAGAATGGAAGCACCAAGCCTAGCTTATATTCAAAGGTCCCAAATTTGGATGGAGTGCCTTTCTGGACAGCAATTTTACATTGCTAAGTCACTTTACTCGACCTTCTGGGGCAAAGACTGCCTTGCAGTCAAAGACCATGTTTTGCTGAAGTCCTCAAGAGTTCTCCTCGAGATTTCAACGTGCTCTTGTGGCTTTGCAGGTGCAAAAGTAAAAAAAATATGTATGTTTGGTTGTACAGCTGCGTTAGGTTGCTCTACATTTTTGATGTCGTGTGGGCTGCATCACCTCTTTTCATTCTGTATAGTCTTCTGACAGTCTGAGCTCCTGAAACAGCGGTTGGTAAATCGGGACTTGCTGTTATTGTTTTAGTTTTAACATGAAACTGTGGATGAGGTTGAGCCAAGAACAGCTGAATGAAGTTCCTTATTTCCTTTCTTGTTTTTAAAGCAAAAGCTGTGCTGAAAGATCTAGACTCTCTGATACAGTAATTATAGGGTGCAATCCTTAGTGATGTTAAGCAGCTCCCTTCCATGCATTTGTTTGATCTAAGCTGCTAATTCCTTTTCTTTTGTGGATGTATCTGTAAACAGGAGGATTAACATTGATTCAGCGATGTTTGGCTTAAGTGAATGAAAGTTGAAAGGGTCTCTTGAATATCTGCAGCAAGCTTTGAGGGTTGCAGAGTATGTTGAGTATGCATGCACAGCACACCTTTCATGGCAAGCTTCGGTCATGCTGTGAAGTTTGAGATGTTGCTCCAAGTTTTGTGTATTTGGATGCTTTTGCAGAGCAGTGTGACCAGGATGCTCTGTGTCTCTGTGGAAGTGAGGGACCACAGAGAAGCTGTGAAGTTCCACTTTATTATATCCATCCTTTTAGCTATTTGATTCTCACTGCTGAATTTTAGACTTCTTAATAGTGCAGTGGTGGCAAATAGTTACCACACTGGAGATGTGGATGTCTGCAAGAGAGTGGATGCCATCAGTTGGGGTCTTCTGCTGATGTCTGATGAGCAGATGGAGGAAAGGCTATTATTTATGGAGAGGAAGGCCCACCTGTACACCAGCACCCACCATGGCTTGGGGCGTGTGTGTGCTCTGTGTCTGCTCTGTAAGGCTCCTCACACCTGGTTTGTCAGCCCAAACCAAGACTTTGAAATTGCATGGTGGAATGCTCTCTTGCTAAACTTAATGCAAACTACTCTTTTTTTCTCCTTGAGTTTAAGGAAGAAAAAAAAAAAAGTAGATAGAGAAAAAAAGAAAAGCAACATGAGAGAGAGAATAGCAGAAATACTCTCAGTGCCATCCTTGCCCAGTGTGGAGAGGCTTGTGTCACATCGTTGGTTGGGAGAGAAGAGAGAAAGGAGCCACTCCAGAGGCACATCCTTCCCCACAGGGCTCCCACCCACTGCTGTCCGTCCTCCCACAGACCAAATCTGATGTTAGAGCACCCTCTGTTTGCACATGCAGCTTTCTGTCAGGACTTTGTTTAACTGGAAAATATAGACCTGCCTGCTTCCTTCCCCTCAGTTATTCAAGGAAAAACCTAATGCGGCGCTTCCTCTCTTTTAACCTTGAACTCAGCCTAGATTCTTGCCACACGTGATGCCTTCTTTCTATGACATGATTGATGTATAGAGGGTTTCCCTCTTATCTCTTACCTTCATCTGATATTACAGGCAGCACTTGTCAGTGTCAGAGTTACATCTGCCTCTTCAGTTGTGTCAGGAGCCCAAGCAGTGTCTTTTGGACAGGGTTCCTCCGTAACTCCTTCCCAGGTTGTCAGCTAAGCCTGTTGTTTTCTTTGCAGCATGCCTGGCTCCTGTGCTTTGCAGAGGATGCTCCACTTCGCCTGCAGCGATGCTTCCAGGAGGAGGTCAGCAGCTGAGGAATGGGCCTTATTTTCCTTCCCAAATCCTACAGGGAAGAAGCGACCGCATGCTAGTCATTGTTTTGAGATTATTTAAGAAACCACTGCTATTGAACTAGCAGGAGATCCTCTCATCTGTGACCTATGCCAGATCCATCTGATTGTTGTGCCCCAGCTGCAGGCCGTAATTTTCATGGGAAAGTTTTAAGAATGCCTGAAGAGTGACCGTCCTCTTTGCTACCCCTCACTGATTTGTATGGACGTCTCCTGGCCTCTCCAACAGCACTGTGGAGGGGGTTGTTTGATTTCTTTTTAAACGTTGTCCTGCCTTCCTCCTCTTTTTTGACAAAACTGTACATACATGAAGACTCACTGTGTGTTGAGCATGGCACATGAATGGAGGGACCACTTTGAACTACTTTTGCAACGAGGGATTCTGCTCGACTGATAATGAAACTGTGGGATAGACCTCGGGGAGGTGAGTCATATGTTAATTTCTTCTTGAAGTTGCCCTGGTATGTTAAAAGCTGTGGTCTTTCAGAAAAATCTTGTGTTTCTTTTTTTTTAAAGTTACTTCCCGGGGCCATGGCAGATGCTGTTTTAGAATGGCACCCAATGAGTTGCTCTAATGTAGTCCAGTGCTTGGTTGGCATTCTGCTATTGTGCAAATATTTTTGGTACTTCTTTTACCACAAAGATATTTTATTAAGTGCAGCACATTGTTATACACATGTGGTGCTATGGAGCTCCAGAATATGCATGGGACATAATGTTGAGCTGCAGAAACACAATAGCAGAGAGTCAATGGAATCCCTTGTTGGTCACAAGAATTTGAACAACTGCAGTGATAATCTTTTGAGACAATGTACAACTCCAGTGGTATTTGCGATCTGCTCTGTGGTCTCACTCAGTTAGCTGCTTGATTGGCTTGGCTTTGTGGGTATTCTAATCATGTTGGCACAGTCACTTTGATTAACGGTGACATGCAACTTGCAAGTCTCTGGGCTTGTGCCGACCTCAATAAAGTTGTGTGCTTTATTTATTTTTGAATTTCTTCAGCTTCCTGAGGGCCTAAGAAATGTTTGACACAGCTTCTCATGGTGGTTGGTGAATATGCAAGTGTGGGGTTCAGGGGTGTTTCTCTTTTTTTTCCATTTCCTGGAGGATGACAAAAGGAAATCGTAAATTGAAAAAAAAAAAAAAAAAAGAAAACAAACCAAAAAAAACAGAAAAGAGGAATGTAGAATTCCCATATCTCTGTGTTTTTCTCATGGCCTTTCCAGTAAGTCCTAGTTCAGCTTTCAGCCTCACCTTCAGTTTCTTCTTTGGTAGAGTAGTCTCCTCAATGTGACTTTATAACGCTCTGGCTAATCCTTACCTGTTCTTTCTGCAGTACGTGTTTAAGAGGTATGCTGATAGAACTCATGATCTTATTTCATTTCTGTAGTGTTCTGTCATATGAAGAAGAGAGGGGTTGCTTTTAGAGTCATGTAAATAACCTTCCAGGTCCTTTGGCAAAATGGGTAAAAGCTTAGTTCCCATTAGTCTCCAGACCAGGAGAAAGTTCAATAGCTCGTATTCTAATAGGAGGAGCCTGAAGGGATATGAAATCCATGTGGTGATCTTAGTAATGCTTCTTCCTCTGCAGCTTGGCTCTGGACCATATTTTTCAGTCCTCTGCTCTTATTTTCTAAGGAAATACAATGTTTTCATTGGCCATTGCCTACTGCCATATGGTCCTTGAGTGCTACCTCTAGCACTGAAAACAGGGGTGGAGCTCACAGCTCAGTTGAGTCAGTGGGGTGTTTCACTTGGATGCTACGAAAGGCAAAACTTCTAGTGCTGAGATTTGGAATAGGGTGGAATTTTGAAGAGGAGGTCCACATCTATCCAACAGTTTTTTGTATGATTTGGATTGGATAGTGCCCCCAGCTGTCTCAAGTGTTATAACAGACTTTGGAGATCCATGCAGTTAAGTTCAAGGACACATTTGACTAACGTCTTTGTTTCTGAAAACCTGGAGCTTGTTTTGTGGAACCCTCTTTCCACTTGAATTCAACTTTGCCTGATCTTACAACAGTAACCAGGTCAAGTGTGCATTTTAGGGAAGTAATACTTCAGAAATTTCACATCCCTTCTCTGTGATGTTCTTTAGTTAAGACTTGTAGTAGTAATCCATTCTTGTTTGTTAGTGATTACCTTAAACATGTTAGCAATAGGACTGGCTTAGCAATAGGATCTCCATTTTCAATCTTCTCAAGAAGAAAATCACCTTTTTAACTCGCTTTATCTCTTGTTAAAGAGAATAGTAGCTCATTTTTCCTTTCTTTCAATGTCTTTTTCTGTTCCCTCCTCCTTTTCTCTCCTCATTCACAAGACCATTTGGATTTATGTCTTCATTTTTGCTTTTATTGTCAAGCTATAGAAGCTGCAGTCTTGTCATACATCTTAATTTGACATTGTTAATCCTATACAAACACATTTCTAGTCTTGACTGCTTATGGATGCAAACCTGTAAGTATATTAGCGCAAGCAGAGTTTGATAGTCTGCTAGTGGATAAGTCAGTATTTCATTTGACTCTCCCTAAGTCACGAATTATTGCACAATACCTGCTTTTACATTATAAATTATTAGAGCCAGTGAAAGTTAAGCATGTGGTGGCTGTGGAAATCATCTTATTTTCAGATATGGGAACATTAGGTCTTTAAGATTACAGATTCTTTGCCTTTCTTTTTCTCAGTACTCTGGCTGTAAAATGAGGTATTTGCTTACTTTGAGTGGAAATTGCACGTGTAGATCTACAAAGGAATGTAAGATACTTGGATGGTATGATATATGATATGGGGAGCAGCACAAGTAGCTGCATTAGAAAATTATTACTTCTTTAAGGAAAGTGTTAAAAAAATAAAAGGGAGAGGTGGAGTTTTCCATTACTTTTTCTCTGAACATTCTCAAAATAAGCTCTAAAATAATATAAATCCTAAAAACAATATTAGAGGTTGTTCTGGTGGTGCTTAATGCCCTCTGCTGCCTTTTTTGCCTACTGCTGCCTGGAAGTTCTTCCTTGCCTAGGTTAATGGGCTTTTTGCCTTTATAAGAAGGGTGCTGGGGAACTCCTGGGGATGCCGTGGAGCAAAAACTCAATAGGAGTGTTCCCTTCTGCTCTGTGCAACAACCAGTTCTTTAGAAGCCATCAAAACAGCCACTGCCTTATGAATGAAGGCTGTGGGCAGCCCAACAGAGTGAATTGAAACTAGACGTTGCTTTTGTCAGCTGGAGCTAGGATTGTATTTTATTTTAACAGAGGGTGTTTTCATGTTAATATACTTTGGCTAGGAGCTCATTGTGCACTTGCATCTCGGCACGGCCGTGCTGGAAATGCTGGATGAGAAAAGGGAGCTTGAGGAGAAAAAGAATTGGAAATACTGAAAAGCAACCAAACCATGGCACGGGCTGCTGCAAAAGCCTTGTGTAGATCCCTGGCTCCTTTAGAGTGTCTGGCAGTGCTCCTGTGCAGTTCAGTAGGGCTCGGATTTGGCCATATATATTTACTGTGATTTATGAAAAGATCAGTCATCATGGTATCTGAGTGCTGAGATACGGTATTTAGTTGCAAACAATCGTTTTAAGAGCGATGCCAAAATCTACACATGCATTATGCTCGGAGATTAAAGAACACAGAGCTTTGGTTGCATTCGCTTCTCCAGTTGTAATTATTCTTCATCTCAGACACTGCAGACCTCCATGCTGTTGTGCACAGAGAACTCCAGGCTGGGTCAAATCAGAAAAATTACACAATGGAGTAAATAACCATAAATTAATGGATTTTGCTAGAGTGCCAATAACTACCTCAGTTTCCCTGTCAGTCCCAGAGGAATGAATTAATTCCTCGGGGTTTAGTCAACCATTGCGGGAAAGAATTTTAATCTACTTTTTTTATTTCCCCCCAACCATAACTGGTTACCTTGTGATTACTCATACAGCACTGTGTGCTCTCCACTCTGATGCCGCATGACAACAATGTGTTGCAAAAGAACGCTGATTGAGTTCAAGTGAAATCTATTCCATGGAAAGAGTATTCAGAGCAGCTGGTTCCACTCATATATTTTCTATTTCTGAAGCTCATGAGCTTTCCAGTGAGAGATGGTATAATTGATTTAAATCGAATTATGAAATACTATACATTTTATTCTAAAATGTGCTTTTCTGGCCTTCGTTTTTTGTAATGCATCACTTGCAGGTAATGCAGGGTCTGAAAAGTATTATTTCTGGTGTGCAGTCCATCGCTGTGTGCCTTGGAGCTGATGCCAAAGTTGCTGTCTGTACCAGAGTCATCATACCAGTAGGGAATCAAGGCTCCAGTGCTTCAAGTGAGACACAGCATTTTATTCCTGCAGTGTCTCAGTGATGAGAACATGGCTGGTTTTTGGAGGAGCATCTTCTTCCAGCTGAAATTAGAAGCACATTAAGCAAATAAAAGGCAAGGAAAACAGGTGTATTTGGAAAAAGGAAGGGATAATAATGGGCATTCACTGCACTAGAGGTTAACCTGCATTTTAAGAGGCTCAAATTTTTCAGCATTTAGTTGCTTAATTACTCCGTCAACTGAGGGTTTGCAGAAGTAGGAGACCTCACAAATGTGTTAAGAGCTTGTTGGAGCATTTTTTTTCCTACTCACTCCCAAACTGGCCAATTTAAACCAGATTTTATGGAGCTAATGAAGTTCTTATAGGCTTCCTAAAAACCTGTGGCCAAGCAGAAGGACGAGGGCATGGCCTTGATGTTCGCAGCAAGGGGAAGGCTGCAACCATGGCTTGTCTGCTCCCTGCTCAGATTTGGCTGCCCATCCTTGCTGGCCTGGGGACACATTTTAGTGATGTGCACATGTGCAGCAATGATCCATTCCCCACACAGGGCTGCACAGCAGGGCATGAGGAGGAGATGGGACATGTATCCCAAGAAAACATCTGTCTTAAGCAGCGCAGCTGAAGAATATCTTCATGCATTACAATGTGTTGGGTGGGAATCTTGTATCAGCCTGCTGCAACTTATGTATCTGAGGGGTCTCTAATCTCAGCGTTGCCCCTGCCTTGTTTCAAGCAGCCCCTGGAGGACATGTGGTTGCGTGTACCCTGACCTCCCTGCTGTACATGAGAGCACTGGAGCCACCTGTGACTCATCTCTGGGTTAAGCTGCAGTGCAGGAGTTTGAGAGATGGTGTTGCAGCTTGAGAAACAATTGTACTTAGGGGGATGTTGCTTCATCAGGGGATGAGTATAACTAGCTTTAAGGAGCTAGGCGTTACGAAACACCCTGACAACGGATTTATATTTATTTACTGGCGGCTGCTCAGTTTGAATGCGAACCTCTGAGTCGTGTCAGATTTCAGAACTGTTGGTGCTTTTCCATGGAGTCCAAGTGCCGGCTGCTTGTACATAGACGCAGCAAGTTACAGTCCTGTGACATTTCCCACTTGTCCCCCATGCTCGTGGTAGCAGCTCCTGCATGCCCATGGGTTTGCAGCATGAGCTCGCTCGTGCTGTGCCTCTCGCCCAGTGTGTGGGTGGGCAGAGGCCCCAGAAGGGAGTGCCTGCCTTTGGAAATCATTTTGTTCAAAAGTCTTAGTGGGAGCGCTTCCTTCCCGATCACTCAGACCACAGTTAGCTGGGTTGGAACCTGTTTGCGGTTCAGTATCTTATTACTGATAATTGGAGCTATCTCACCAAGTCTGCCAAGTGGCATCATCATTGAAACATAAAATGGATCGTGCCAGTGGTTTAAAAGAAAAGCCCACAGAATGGCTCAGTTAGCAATTGAAAAGTACTCCATGGGCCATCTCTGGGTTTTTTTTTTTTCAGCTATTAAAAACTCATACACGCAGCCACTCGTAAGTACTGATGCCATCAAATGTGGTCAACGCAGACACTTCAGCCTACAAAAGTGAGCCAGAAAGGGCATTAAAATGTTTAGTCTATGACATACTTCCTTATTTTTGTCATGTTGACATTTGTGTTGTATCACTGAGGATTTTTAAAAGGAAGACCCAGCGAACCAAACTTAGCTGAGATCTTCATAATGCTGCAGCCGGCTGTTTTGCATTTGGTTCAAACTGACCACCTGCATGCTGTTAACCTCTGGAAAGTTACAGCCATCGCAGTTGTTGTTGTTTGTTTAAAAGTTTTGTAGATTAAGGAAAATGTTAGTAACCGGTTGCTTAACCTACACTGTTTACTGATCTCACGGAACTTGCAGATGCAGCTTTGCTGGCCGGTGAAAACTGGGAGTCATCTGGTGCCAGTAATAGCTTGAGCTTATTTTTCAGACAGCAATAGGTTGAGCAATTAATAAGAGAAAGTTCTTCTCTTCATAAATGTGCTCTTCATCTGTTGGCTATTTGTGTTTGAATTTCCAACTCCAAAATGTGACTTAGTAGATGTGGAAGGTAGCTCTAAATGAGCCAAGCTCTCAGAGCAGCTTGCTGGAGTTCTGAACGCTGCTGATTACACATGCAAACCCCCAGAGGTGCCTGTGAAAACGTACAAGAACTGCGGAGGCAATTTAAGTGAATAAGACAGATGTGTTCATATTAACATTCTCTGACTAGAAGGATTTAAATTGCAACCATGAAGCCTTTTACTGACTGAAAGCATTGAAACATCAGGCATTACTTCTACAAAAGCATATTTTTTGGAAGCTTTGCAGTTCACTAAGGTGAGAACGTTGTGCTTTTTTGCAACAAAGAATAGATACACTTGCTTTAAAGGCCTTTGGTTCTAAGAGAGGGAACAAACTCAAAATTGCAAAGGCTGTCAACGTATCTATGCTTAATCTGCAACATACCTGTGAGGGGGGGCACAATGCTTGCTTCTCACATCTGAAAACTTCACACCTGTAGAGAATCAATTTATTTTACAAAACCCAGTCCTTGTACTGAAGCGGGAATAGGACCAGCATACACTGTGTATCACCTACAGAGCTTGTGATCACAGAATCCTGTTGCTCCTTCAAGCCTGCCCTTTCCTGTAACAGAGCAAAATGTAAGGAGCTGGTGACTCTTAAGCCGTGTGTTCGGACTTGCCCTCTGTAGAAGAGCTTAGAACACAGATGATGGAGGGATTGTTTTCCAAATTGATGACAAGTATTTGGTTTTGTTGCCAGTACCACCAAACCTTTTGCCTTGGGGTTTCTCTATTAGTGTGAGCTATGGGAAAAAGGCCTTTTCAAGTAGGACTGACCCTAGGGCAGGAGACAAGGGAGGAACAAGGGGTACTTCCCTCTGCAAAATCAGGAATTTTCCATAGCAAATCAATAGCCAAAAAATGTCTTAGTCTAAAATAGTCAAATTAGTCAGGAGCAAGAATGCATGTTGTCTGATGCACCTGGGTTTCTACTCTTTGCTTGGCACATGGTTGTCCTAGCCCACGGTATGTTGGGCCAGCTGCTCGGGCTGCAGGCTATGGAATTGGGGGCATTCCACCAAGAAGCACTACAGAAGCATTTCAGGATGCCTTTAAGAAAGGGAGGATAGTTTCCAAGTGAAATTTAGGAGCACTTGTTGTCAGCGCCTTCTTCAAAGAAATGGCATGGTTGAAAACCAAATTTTCCATCAAAAAGCCATGAAGTTAAACTTTCTGCCAACATGCTCTTAACCTCACCGCCACTTTATTGGGTTTTTGTTTGTCTGAGTGGGTGTCTGTGGGGACAGTCAGGCATGTGGATTCAAATGAGCTGTTCAAATAGATTAAACAACTTTAAACCCCTCTGTGGTCTTTGGAAGTGAATTAGATTAAAGTGAATTAGGGC
Organism: Gallus gallus; assembly: GCF_016699485.2. Classification (NCBI taxonomy): domain Eukaryota; kingdom Metazoa; phylum Chordata; class Aves; order Galliformes; family Phasianidae; genus Gallus; species Gallus gallus. Next base: position 10,469,209 of record NC_052534.1, read on the forward strand.
TATTTTAATTCTGAATGAGTGAGTCCACATGGGCTTAATATAGTTGTATATAGAAACCCACATTAAAATCACATCCTTAGTTAACTCAGATTGTTTCCCTTGCAGAGCCTATCCTGTCTCTTTATTTAGCAGTACATACGGAGCTTGCTTCCCTCTTAACTTGCACTATTGACAAGTAAAGGAGCTAAATAAAAAATGATATCATTTTTGTTCTGGTCTGAATGGATGCGCAAACAATAGGTCAGTAATGCATCTGGCCTGCGATGTGTCCAGAGGAAGAAGCTGGGTCTAAATAGCTTTCAGCTATTAGCATTGAAATCAACAACACTTGCCAGAAGAGAGCCTTCAGCATTAATTCCATAAGCTATAAATTATTGCAGGGGTCTGACTCCTTGGAATGAAATGCGGGAGATAGATGGCACAGAAATGTTATTAATGGATAGTTTACCACATTCCTAACTGCACTGACTTCATGAGAATACTTTATATTACTATCTGGAATAGCAATACTTGGGATTTATTAAAATGACTGAGTACTCATTGTTAGCTAGAATACCATACTATATTGGAAACATAAAGTATTCCGCATCAAAGCGTGTAATCTACATTTTTCCTTTTCATCCTTAATTTGATTATGAACTATTACTATGCTTTACCATAAAGTAAGGAAGTCGTACGTTTTGATGGTTTCTCAAATGCTGATTTTACTTTCTGCACAAATACTTCGTATCTTTTCAGCATAATTATTTAGCAGCCATTTTGGGTTAATTATTGTCATTAACAACATGAGTCCTGTGAGGGAATATCAATTAAAATATGCACAGCTGAACTTTCAAATGAGTAAATAATTTAGTTTTTGAAAATGACTGGAAACAGCAGGGTAACAGTCAAAAGGGGAACAATTATTTTAATGCTTATTTGACAAATGAGTAATTTTTACAGCAAATTAGTTTCTTATCATAGCACCCCTACTGGTAACAAGAGAGAAACTGTTAACAGGAGTTTTAAAAATAAAAGCTGCTAAGTTATGCATGCAAAGTTAAGGAAATCATTTGTATGAAGAAAAGGTGATTATGATACACATTGTTAGCTGAAGAATGTTGCCATGGGAATCTAATTAGGGATATAAATCACACAAAATTATGTGTATATATAGGACTGGCTACATTAAAGTGATACGCACATTTATCCATCAAATTTGTTCCTTATTCTTGAAGTATTGAACCATTGCTTTTCCTTCTTGACTCCTCTAAATGGTTACAGTGATTGAAAGTTAATAAGTTGTTGGAATTGCGTATAAATAATAACAGCAAACAAAGTTAGCCTATGAAGTATATAATTTCAGGTTCTATTGTGTGATGCTCATTCCTTTGCAAGACAAAACAAAGGGATGTATAAAACTTTGCAAGATGAGAGTAGGTGTTACTCCTGGTTTGGAGGAAGTTTGACTTTTTAGTTCCGTTGTCTGGGTTAAGTACGTGGTTATTTGAGGAAAGAAGGAAAATCAGGAGGGGTGGGGTGAAGAAGTAAGGGAAATAGATAGGAGCTGAAGCTACCAAAGTTGTTTGTGTTGTTTTGGGAGCACTGAAAAGATGTTACAAGGCCTTCGACGGGAATTAAAACAGAAAAGAAATGTCAACAAAGCTGTGTTTCTCATATTCTTGTGCCCTTTTTCATTTCTGATTTTCTCCGTGTTCAGCCTGATTGCTCTTGATAGTCAGCACCAGTGCTGCTGCTGGTTTCCCACCACTGTGATTTTGGGTAAGCAGGTAGTCTATCACAAAGCAGAGATCATCAGGGTCAAGTCAGGATTTCTGTTTGTCTTTGGAGCTTTTTGGATCCATCTATGAAGAACTCAATTGTACTGAGCGGTGCTGAGTTAGAATTGTGCTCAAGAAAAATTCAGAGCAGCTGACCAAACCTTAAATAACCAGACCTGGTTGACTGGGTCAGGGAATGAAAATCGAGTGGCTCCAACTGTCTCACTGTGGGTGAGGCCCAGGCTTAGCATAGAAATTAGCTGAAGCCTACACCTCCGATTATGGTGACATTGAAAACCTGAGCCTCCACTTCCTCCTAGAAACTGTTGCTTGTGTCTCTTCTCAGCAACTGGCCAAGTGCAATTTTGACTCTGTTACCATCGAACGTTCCACTGTCTTCTCTAGTCTGGAGATGTGTTTTGGGACTTGGCTCTGTAACATGCCAGGACCAAGACTTTCTTTTCCAGCAAACCTCTCTGCAATAAAAGCAATTGCAGTATACCCAGTGTGGTCACACACCTTCTGATGACATCCACAGCCGAGCATATAATTAAGGATTTAGATTTAATGCCGGCTCCTTTGAAGAGCTCCTCGGATTGCAGTGGTGCTCTGGCAGAGGTATTTCCTCACCGGGGTGCATCTTCCATATCTTTTTTTCAGCACTGTAATAAGACATGGGAAGAACAATAAAAGATGTTGAGAAACAATCTAATGTCATAGATTAGAGATAGGATGGGGCTGCTGAAGGCTGGAACTGGGGAATGGATGTAAGCCAGAAGAACAGCTTGTTTGGTCTGTTTTTAAGGAATCTTTACTTTTTTTTCTCCTTTTTTTCCACCCTTTTTTTTTTCCTTTTTTTTTTCTTTATTTTTCTTTATTTTTTCTTTTTTTTTTTTTTCCTATATACACTTGCAGTAGTGTCTATTTAAACAGCTTCACCTTTCTCTGGTTGGCACATTTCACCATGACACTGCCTTGCACCCTGCCTCAAGCCACCACACAGTTTCTCCCTGAAATCTCACAGCTCTAAAATTCCATAGGAAAACAAAATGATGTCATTCGAGTCAGACCATAATTTTCCAGCTGCTGGAAGAAGGCATGTTGTGGTGTTTATTTCGCTACTTATAAAGATTTGTGGCAATGAGGGAAATATTTTACTTCCAAGATCATTGTTCAAGTAATTGAAACTGCTCATCTGGAGCTTTGTGCCCATAGTTGGGGGAGCAGAGGGATAGCAGGCAGGGAGACGTACGTGCTGGGTGTAGGTAACTGTGTGTATGGAGCTTAATAGGTGTTATGGGGTTATCTTTTTCAGCTTTGCTTTTGTAGTGAGAAAGAGAGCATTATGGAATGGGCAGCTTTTCAGTATGGCTGAGCCAGTGCAAATCTTTGGTGTGTCCATCTCCGGCTTTGTGTTCCACAAGGCTTCACCTGGATCAGGCAAGCCCTCTCCTTGGCTCTGTCTCGGGTTGCTTTTGTATTTTGGTATGGACAAGGCTTTGTGCTGAGCTGCAGGCTGTACTGTAAGCCAGAACTCCGTAAGTGATGGAAATTGCTTATTGCAGTTTTGGTTAAATGCGGATCAAAGCATCACTGCTCAGGTGTCCTCAGGTGAAGGAAGGGAAAGAAGGGGCAGACAGCTCAGACACTGGGAGACCTTGTGTAGTTTGATGCCCTCATTCACCAACCACACTTCTTGTAGGCTTCAAGCAGCGCTGTGGAAAGCAGAGCAGCTCCAACACGTGAAGTCTTGATCAGGCGCTCTCACTGTTCCAGTTGGGGAACGCTAGCCAAGCTCACCCTCTGGTTTGTCTGAGCACTCCAGGAGGGCTGGATGCAATAACGAACAAAAGCCTTTTGGATGCTGCTGTTGCTCATTTTTTCACTATGTGGGTCTATGAAAGCATTGCTGCCTTTTGGGAGCTCAGCTGGAAGAAGAAAACAGGCCTGGAAAAAATAACTGCATTATGCGAGACCACTGGCTACTGCTGGAATTGTGTCAGTTTGTAACATGTCAGGCAGGTTCGCTGTGCATCCGCTGCAAAGCTTCTGCTGACAGGACTTGAGCCCTAGCACTGAGAGCAGCCAACAACAGCAAAGAAGGAAAAAGGCTGTGGGCTCTGGGAAGCTGTTTGATTCTGGAGGCTGTGGGCAGTGTAACTCGGTAGGGAGAGGCAAGGAGTCTGCTGAAGTGCTCCCTGATGTGCCCTCAGCTCGTGGAGGCAACCGTCGGGACAGGCAACTTGTTGCCCAGATGTAAGAAGACTCCGTGTCTTCCTGGGGAGTGATAGGCAGAACGACTGCAGATGTGATTTAGCACCCTAATTTTTTCACTGTAGTCAATTCCACGCAGTTTAACTTCACTCTTTCTCCTTCTCAGCTTGCCTTTTCTGTCATGCTTGGCACAATGTTTTCCTCTCATTGCCAGCTTAAGGGTATAAACTTTGCCCACACAGGAATGCGTGCAAGATGAACGTGCGGCGGTCACCCCTCGCAAGCTGTTGGAGTGCCTACAGAAGCAGAGCTGAAGTTTGTCATCACTGATTGGGGGTAGAAATTAAAACGACCTCTTGAACTTGATGCATAAATACAGGCTCTTCAGCTTTTAACCCTGCTCCCCATTACCTCGACATATTTTACCATGAAGGAAACATATAATGTATTCTTTGTCACATATGGTCCACACTCTTGTGTCAGTGACAGTCCTTTTCCCATGCAGGTGCATTACCCAATAAGCGTTCTTCAGGCATGCCACTTAACGCTTTCCTGCTTAGCAAATCTATTGGATCAACATAATCATAGTAAAAGCACAGAACAAAATAAATATTCCCCAAAGAAACTTTAGGAGGATTTTGCCATTTCTTGGCTAGTAAGAGATGATCCCTCAGTAGACAACAGACTGGCCTTGTTTTCATTCCTCTTATTTCATCTGTCCCAATGGAGCAAGAAAAATGGATCAGTGCTCAGGCAACAGGAGAATGAGCAGCATTGTTTGTATTATCTGTGGTTTTTGATTCAGTCCACAGGGAAAGCTGAGAGTCAGGGGAAGAATCAGGGAACTTTGTATTCAGCCAACTTCAAAACCTTTGGTGGCTGGCCAGCTTTGGAAAACTTAATTGTGCATTTGCATTGTGTGTTGCAGTACCTTGGAGACCTGCAAAGTGGTTCTCATATGTCCCTTTTGGGTGCTGAGCTACTCCAAACATCCCCATTAAGCAAACATACGGATTCCATATTCACAGTGCAATGTCCTGTACCCCCCACTCAGTGCTGTGGTGGTCTCTTAACAGTCTGGTAGTCCAAAGGGAGGCTGCAGGATTGCTCTGTCCATCACTCTGGGACCTCCCTGAGGCATGATTTGCCCTGGGGTGCTGATATTAGCACCTGCTTACCCAACAAGGAGCTGGTCGTCTCTGCCCCTCTGTCTCTTTCCAGTGTGTCTGGAAGCAACATTAGCCACATATCTATGCTCTTGTTCTATTTCTTGTTAACATTTGTCTTTGAATGGTCTTGTGGTGGAACGGTAATGCTGCTTTCTCAGAGACACAGCTGACATTTTTTTCTTCTTCCACCACTTTAACTTTTGGTCCAGTTTGAGTCATTTAACCTTGGAAGTGAGTTTGTATCTGAATGTGACTGAATTGATCCATACTACTGTCAACACTTCTTTAGGGGAGAGAGAGAGAGAGACAAAAAGGAAAAAATAAGGTAAGCAGTGAATTTATAGCACTCCAGATGCCAGGGAAATGAACATAAAAGTGCAGATGCCTTATAGTCAGGAAGACTGCTCGAATGTATGCAAATGGGTGACAAGTTTATGTGAATGTGGTTGATAAAAGAAAGAAAAAGCAAGAAGAAAATGCTTAAATAATCCTTTTCTTATTACTGTGAGTCTTGAACACTGAGATTGATGGAAGCCGTGATTGTGATGACCCAAAGAAGGCCAAAGCCCTGACAAACGTGCTCAGCCAGGTAGACTTTGACTGATCTTAACATTCTTGGACATGCCATTAAAATGCCATGAATTCGTACATTCTAACTTATGGAGCCTATTGATCAAGCTTTTCCTTGCACAGCAGTATTTAGATTATTCTGCAAATCATCTTCATGGCTAACTATGAGAGTTGTCTACAGTGTCTTCAGTTAGGATAGGGTAAATGTATGGGATTTAAGTGGGAGCAGATGTACTTGCATGTACATTTCTTACATCAGCTTCTCAATTGTTTGGGAGTAACAAAACCATTCTCTCTTTCAAACGTGCTTCCAACTTGTGAATTAATTATATCTGCTTCCCTGCAAACTTTTTAGGAGCAGCTGGTCTTCCTGGCATCCTTATTTCATGCGAAGAAGCTTCTTGATAGTATGAAATGCCAAAAGCAAAAGCCCTACCATGGATACTCAGAATCAAGTGGTGTCTACAGCCAGGTGGAGGAAATAACTTTCAGTGGGCAGTGTAAGGCATCCATCCCTGTGCATTATTTTGATTTACTTTCTATCTCTTTCTACTGTTGGATAAATACAAAATTATAGTCAGACAACCATAAAATTAAAGGAAACCGATACAATCTGGATAATCTGCTGCTAAACAGCTTGTACGGATCTGTGTCCAAACCCCAAGTCTTTAAATAAAGCTTCAAGTGGACTGGCTTTTCTAACTATCTCCACTTACTATGCAAAAGGGATTTATAGATGGCCTATACTACTAACTACTATTAATGTTATGGAGCATTACTTGGGTATGCTCTTTGTTTGCCCATGAAGGAAAAGATTTGCCATGTATGTAGTCCCATGATGCAATAGTAGAACCTTTTAAAAAGTTATTAAACAGGTAGTAAAATTCTTTTACAAAATGCACTTTGATTTGTACAGTTTTTAGAAATGGCAAAGGACAAAACAACATCCTTACCCCCAAAGCAATCCAGATTAAAAAAAAAAAAAAAAAAAGGCCTTAATTTACAATTGCTGGGTTTTACTATAGAGGGAAGGTGAGAAAAATAATACAAGTTATACAGCTCACTTCTTACAAATACCAACTTATATGAGCTAACACTGGCAGTTAACATCCTAGATTTTTCTCAGCAATAAGCTACATCTGCAGGACTTATGGGTTGGGTTTTATAAAGTTCACAATTCAGAAATGTCTCTGTGCTAAAGGGCTTTGGCTCCCTAGCTCAGGGCAAGTTTTATATGCTACACTCAGTAACCATCTTTTTTTTCTAGAGAAGTATATGCATGGATCATGGATTAAAACATTTTACTATGTGGCAGCTGGATTTTATTAGCTGAATAGATTATATCCTAAACGGGTCAACTACCTCTGATTTAAATGCATGGAGAATGGGAAACAGCATTTATTCGTGCTGTGGGTTTATCATATGATACTGCAGCTATGCTTCACTTCCAGCCACTGTTTGAATGTGAGAACAGGTTACAGGGAATCCAAAGTCAGCATCAAAACTGATCTCACTTTATTTCAATAGATACAAAGGCTGGTATAAAGAAATAAATCTTAGCAGCCATTGTGATGATGAGAACTCAATGCTGGCTACAATGATGAGAAGTCAGCTGGCTACAAACCTCTGAGTCTCTGAGTGTGTTACAAATAGAAATGGCCAGAGCATATTTGAAATAGCTGGAATAGTGGTAGATGTGAAGTGTAAGCAGCTTGGGAGCCCATTCTCCTCTAGACATGTCAGTTTACTAGAATAATTTGAATGGAACTGAATGTGGTTAAATTAGTAAATCGGGATAAAAGTAGGCAAGTGATTGGTTAGGTATTAACAAAATCTCAGCGTTCACTGACAGAGTCTGTGTTTTGGGCGTTTCAGTATAGGTGAACTGAAGTATCTAGACAGTATCTAGATACGTGTAGATTTACCTTCACCGGATTCAGCCACTTGTGTGTATTTCTCTGTATATATCATACCCATCAACGATGGTAAGGGCAGAAGATATATTCCTTCATACCTAACTGAACAAGTACAAATGTCGTACAGTGCAGTATATTCTAGCTATGCTGAATCTGAGTCAAAAATATTTTATGAAGAGGCAGGTTTTTTTCAGTCTGCTAAAAATAGGAAAGCTTAAAGCTTCTTTCATCTCTATTTAAAAAAATAAGATAGAACCTGAAAAATTTTGGTATGACTACCCTCAGATCCTCCCCAAATTCCTCCCCAAATATTGTTTTAGTTTTTCAGTGTATTTAGAAGGTCCTCAAAAGATCGGTGTCTGCACAAGATCTATTCTGCTCAACTTGTTGACAGGCGAAATTAACGCATAATGCAGCCCCGTGTATAAGAAAAGTCATTCTGTCATAGTGGCGTTATAATGCAGCTGGGTGTAGTGCAATTCTTGTTCTCATTCCCTCTTGCAAGATTTATCTCTGGTGAAGACCTATTCATCCACCAGGAACTGTTGTAGAGACAACAGGAGTGTGGGAAGCACTCAGTACACTCATAAAATCACCAAAGCAGGAAAAGATCTCCAAGATCATGTGGTCCAACTGTCTACCTCCCACCAATTTTTCCTCACTAAACCATGTCCTTCGGTACAACATGTAAATGTTTCTTGAACACCTCCCTGGACAGTGACTCCACCACCTCCCTGGACAGCCTGTTCCAGCACCTGACCCCTCTTTCAGAGAAAGAATATCCAACCTGAATCAGTTGCAACACCTGCAGATAGAAAGAGTTATGTCAATGAGAGAAGGAAATGAGGGGTAGCGTTACTACTTCATCTTGGTTGTTACAATTAGCTGCTATTAAATACATGATTTGGTATTATATTATGGTTTTCAGTGAGACCTATGTGATGGTTATATAGCCTTGCAACAGTTTCCCAAGGGAAGCAGGGGAAATCTATTTACTGATTTGCTTAAATCTCTGTTGAGTAAAGCAGTGGAAAACACTCTGTAAGAAATAATCATCCACTGGCAGGAGGTTGGAAGAGGTTATATAATAGCGATCATGTTTCTGTGACAATGAATGATTCTGTTTATATAATATTCATTTCTGGTCATGTATCCTAGACTTTGCTTATTTTTGTCTCATCCCAAGATAATGCAGAAGATAAATTCAACTTACCATTTTGGCCTGCGCTTTTTAGAAAATATTTAGATGTTTCTTGTCTAAATATGTGAATGTAGCTGTTGCAGTGCACACAAACTCTTGCTTCTCTTCTAGGCATGCATCTTTTTCCTGCACTAGACTGTTAATAAAAAGGAGAAAAGAGAGGGTCTTGGGAATTACACAAGCCAGTTTAACCTTGATATTTGGAAAGATACTAGAAGAAATTATTAAGCAATCTGTGTGTAAGCACCATCCAGATAATAAGGTGATAAAAAAGAGTCAACACACATTTGTCAAGAACAAATCATGTTAAAGCAATCTAATTGTCTTCCTTCACAGGGAAACTAGCTTAGTGTGGATAAGGAGAAAATGGTAAACGTCATGCATCTTGACTGAAGCCAGGCTTTTGACACTGTGGCCCATAGGTAAACAGCAGAAATTCAGCCTGAATAACAAGGAATGGCCTGCCTCTTTAATAACCTGTGCTCTGCTAAGTGCCCTGCTGAAATCAGAATTTCCTTTTGCTTTCTGAGCAGGGTTCATCATGAGCCTGGTTCTAGCTGATAATTTCATTACTGAAAAATTTAAGGAGGGTACAGGGGAGGTTTAGGTTGGATATCAGGAAAAACTTCTTCACAGAAAGGGTGGTTAAGCACTGGAATAGGCTCCCCAGGGAGGTGGTTGAGCCACCATCCCTGGATGTGTTTAACAACTGTTTGGATGTGGTGCTCAGGGACATGGTTTAGCAGAGGGTTGTTTGAGTTAGGGTAGTATGGTTAGGTTGTGGTTGGACTTGATGATCTCTAAGGTCTTTTCCAACCTGAGCAGTTCTATGATTATATGATTCCAAACTGAGAGGCTACAGAAGTTCTTTTGAAGACAGCAGTAGGAGTAGAAAAGAACACAATATGTTAGCACAAAAAACCGCTACCATCATGATAGTGTTCAGATGCTAAAATTGCAAGATTGTGTGCATCTGATAAACTGTAAATACACAGATTTGGCAGCAGGAGAGAATGCGGTGTAGTAGATCCTGGCAAATAGAACAGAAATGAAATATGCAACAGTGGCACTAAAAGAACAACTCGTAGTGGGCAGATTATGAGCAAAACTGTGGTATGTAAGATGTCCCTATTCAGAGCTAAAAAGTTGAAAGCTAGATTTTTGGGTCTGGTTTTGAACTTTTAAAAGTGTCTTACGTCTTCCAGTAGGCAGATACTGTTAGGAAAACGATGCAGATCTATCAGTCAACGTGTCCACAGAGCGTAGGATAGTAAGTACTATATTTTCACCCGTTTAATCGAAGGGTCTGTGAAAACTGAACTGCACTCAAGATTTAGCAGATCAGTGTTCTTGCTCAGGCACAATGAGAAATGTCACACACTTACCTCTCAACAGTGTACTGACCCTGCTGTGTGCTAGCTGCTCTCTTTACCCTGATAGTCATCGTGTCTCCGTGTCTGCTTTACCTTCTAAAAGTGCAGAACGTCTGTGGATTTTACATTCAGATGTTTGCAAAGGGTTGGACTTAACTAAGGTGTGGATTAAGGATAAGAAAATAAATTCAGAGTTTGGCTCTGCTAGTAGCAAAACAAGGCTTTTGGCTGCTTAAAAGATGTCTGTCTATGTAAAACTGGTGAGCACTGGAACAGGTTACCTAGGGATGCTGTAGATGCTCATTGGAAGGTTTTAAGAAGTTTGACAGGCATCTGTCATGGCTGGAAGTAAATTCAATACTGCTTCTGGGTAGGGAGATAGACTGGATGTTCTCTCAAGTTTCTTTTTAGCCTGACATCTATATGATTTCTGTGACATAGCGTTTTGCAATAATATAATCTATTTCTTATGTTGCTGCAAAATAAATAAATAAATAAATAAATAATAATGTCACAGAACTGACATAATCCAGGCAGTTTTACTTTATGATAAGAGATGAAAATATAGGTATGAATTCATAAAAGTCTCAGGAAAATAAATGCCTGATCTGACTTTAAATATAAATGAACGCAGAAAGAATTATATGCTGAATAATGATTCTGCAGAACAGAACTAGCTCACTTCCTCAGCACCAGCTATCACAGGGCATTGATTATCTATCTTGTCTAGTTTGTGTGATAACATAAGAATTTAAATTGTAGCCTCGCCCTCAAAACAAATACAGATGCTTTTTCTCTAGGCGTTAATCTCCCAAAGGCCCATGCTCTTGTAATATAAACAGACCTCTGAGCTCACGCCTGGTTAGCTCTGTATCAAATAAGCTGTATTAATAACCTGGGTCAAAACTTGCTCCAGGCAACCCGAAGGCAGCAGCCACCCAAATGCATGTGCCCCGACACCTTTCCAGGGACAAACCTCTCATAGCTGGGCCTTGATTTATGCCCTGCCTGTATGTTTTCTGCTTGGAGGAAATGCAGTGTTTGTTCAGTGCACAAGGCTTCTGATAACTGCTGCTTTTTAATCTCATCCCGCTTCTCTGGGGAATGCTCACCTTGGCCCCAAAAGAAAACCAAGGGGAAAATGAAGAAACCGAACTGTTCCAAATGGTCCCTTTCTTCTCCTAATTCACTGCTGTGTTGCCTGTGGCTCTTAAACAGGAGGATGTGGTGCCTCAGTCAGCAATCTTGGGTGATCTGCCCCAGTGCCCTCCGGCTCCTTCAGGAAAGCTCCTGCTGAGGCTCTGGCTGTAGGAGGGAGCTGGGTGCTGCCTGAGCCTGGTGTAGGGCAGCCTTACCAGCCTCTGTTTTTTGCCTCATTTGTGCTACATGTGGCCTCCAAAGACAGAAAGGCAGAGGGCAGTCTTCATCTTCTGTGTGCGAGGCCCGGCGCTCCCTCCGCTCCACCCCAGCCGCAAACAGTGGCACGCATCCACCGCAAACAATAGCTGCACCAGAGATGGCTGCCTCCCATGGGTGGCCTTTCAGAAGCAAGGAGAATTTGAAAGAAAACTGCTGCTGTGCCCAACTTCCCTTGTGTACATGCTGCTACCAGAAGCTTCCCCTACAAATCCCTTTTCTTCAGTGCCAAAGCCAAGTCCCGCTGCAGCCCGTAAGTAGAGGAGCATCCTGCTGGCTTCTACAAGGCATTTGTCTGAGGGTGGCACGGAATGGCTTCCAAGCAGCAAATCATTTTAGCTCCCCTCTAACAAATGCTGTACGCTCCTCTGCCAATCTGGAATATGCCCCCCCTATGCCTGAGCTGGTCAGGATTGGTTAACCCCTTGCCATCTGCTCATCCTGATGATGGTTTGTCTGCCCATGGCAGTAGGGAACAAAAAGCATGTGTGCATCACCCTGGGGTTCATTATAAGCATCCGCAGGCCTGGCCTTGCCTTGGCTATGGAATGCTGCCACGGCTTGACACAGCCACCAGATGTGGCTGCCAGAGCTGTGCTGAGCACGTCTCCACATTGCCTGTGGGCTCACAGTCCTGCCTCAGGAGGGCATTACTTCCAAGAGGTCTGCAGGAGCAGGCTGCCATGTCCTCCTGTGGGAAGCAGTGGGATGGCACTGTAATGGCTAAACCCAGCACCTTGAATCACAAGAGGTATGAGTTCCTCTGTCATATCAGATCTGGGCTGCTTTATCTTTGTTCTTAGTGCAGCATGCTTCCAAGTCCCAGCTCTCATGTAAAGATTGCTTATGCAAATGCCAAGGAAAATACGTGAAAGATTTGACCCAGAGAAGAGCTCTCACATGATTTTTATGGGTATTTTCAACACTTTGAAATACAAAGACCATCAGCTCTGATCTTTGATAGCTTCAGTGCTCAGGGCACTGGGCACCAGTTACTGTCTGTTGGTCACAGCTTTCTGGAGAGATGTTTTACATTTCAGAACAGGCTTTCTTCTCTCTTGGTGTTGCTTAGTGCCTGGAGTCAGATGGATATCAACCAAAGTAACACATCTTAAACAATTTAACAAAATAGAAACAAGCAAAAACCTCAACACAAAATAATTCTTCTTCTCCCAACAGACTGGGAGTCCCATTCTGGTGTGAGTGGCTTTGCCCTTTCCAGAGTCACTGGGGCTCTTCCTTGGGACCTTTTCTAAACACCCCCAAAACTTTTGGGCCTTCCAAGTACACAAAGGAACAGCTACAACAAAATGAGCACAATAAAAGGCACTGATGTGCTTTCAGTTGTACGTCACTACTAATGAAAGTCACGTATGTGGAAACCTCAGTGATTTTGTCCTGGTTTACTGAAATTAAGCAAAGACTGATAGCCATTTATAATCTCAAGACTGCTGCCGATAAAATATTTTATTACTATTCTTCAAAAAAAAAAAAAAAAAAAAAAAAAAGCACACATCCACTGGAGAAGCAAATTTCACCAGAATGAAGGCACTTGGAGGATGATGAAAAGACTTGCTGCTTGTGGCAGGTTAGTGGGGAAACATGAAGTAAGTTCAGCATAGTGATCAAAATCAACAATGGCCTTTACTTGCATTGTGGTACCTATGTTTACTCTGCTTTCATTAGATCAGCTTGTTTGGCAATAACCTTTTGTCACTTATATAGTCTTGTTTTCCTACTGTTCTTTCAGCAGAGGGAAAAGCAGGATAGTTAAAATAATTCTGTTTAATTTTAATTAGAAGGCAAGTAGCTCAATTGCTTGTTCTTTTCTTGACTCGATTACATTTAATAAATGCAACAGAGGACTTAGCAAAATGTTCCTGGAGTAACATAAAGCACATGTACTGTCCCACCCAGAAAGGACATCAGAATTGAATTTTGGAATGGTTTTATGCAGATGGGTTTGATGTGGATAAATGCAACTAGCCTCCTTTTCTGCTGCCCTGTTGAATCCTTACCAGGGCGACCAGGGATGAGATTTGCCCTCTCTACCCGAGAAAACCCCTCTGTCACCCTACACCTTCAGGCTGTTTACTGCTCTGGTGCTAAACAGCCTGAAGGTGTAGTGTTCCCATTCTGCTGATCACATCTGACTCCTCTTAGAGAAATATTCTTCATCTCCTAAGATAAAGATGTGATTTATTCCTAGGGAGAGAAAGTTTTTAAAAGACAAATTGCATCGTGAAAACCTTTTTTTGGTGATGCAGCTCTTTGTCACTCGACAACGTGAATAGCTTGTTTGGGTCTGGCATCTTCCATAACCCTGCATTAGCACTTGGCTGTCATATCAGGTGTGTAAAACCAGTCTGCCTATTATACAGTGAGCTGTGATTGAATTCTTTATTTATGACTTCTGCCCCACATTGCTTTAATTAGAATGCAAATTAAGGATTTCCTGGAAAGCTGCTGTTTACTTCTGCCATACTTTACATGTTTCATTAGTCTTAGGATCCTGACACAGAGTCAAGTAATGTCAATTTAACAAGTTATCAGTCAGTGGAGCTGTTGTAATTGTACATCTTCATGCACAAAGACTTCCCGGGCTGCAATGTGATTCTGCTTCATTTCGCCTCCAGTGCAAAGCGTTGAGGCTGTGTTGTCTTGTCCTGTGCAAGCGGCTGCAGCTCAGCTAATTAGAGATAACTTCTTCACACAGTGTAGCTTGGTCCTGTGCCTGAGCCTCTAACTTACACCAGTGCTTCCAAACCTGGCTTTGCAAGACGTTGTCATCTAGGAAGCACACTTCTCACTGGAAAGTAGTAGGTTTTTGCCAGCACTCCTGATAGTGACTGAGAAGTCTGTATCCCTGACTGGCGGGATGTTGAAGTGGACTGGGACTGGTTGGACCAGAAATTGCAGTTTTTCTCCACTGTTTTGCTTTTAGCCACACAGCTTGGCACAGAATCACTCTCCAATGTCCCTGGTTACCAACCTTTTCCATAGCTGACCCTCACCTGAGGGAGCTCCTGGCTGTCTTTGGTGCCTCTGGAGCTCCTATGGCGTCCGCAGAGGTTTGGTACTGGCTGGACCTCTTTGGGCACAGCCACCACCGGCGGCTCACGGAGCATTGCTTCTCTGCTTGCATATGGCTGTGTGAGATGCAGGGCTTTCTTAAACATCAGGAATAACATCACATTGGAGGGCAATATTACTGCTGTTTGGAAAATAACCGCTACCTCGTAGCCCTTCAGCACGCTGCTTGTGAAAGCCTTATTTCTGAGCGTGCTTCAGCCCCAGAGGGAAAACTTTCATGTAGATTGCTCCAAAGAACTTACACCAAAGTGACCAAGACTATGGCCCCTGGCACCTTTATTTTCCTTAGCTTCTGTGGTGACAGAAGGGAGTGGAGAGAAGTAACCTACCCCACTTCTGTTTGAAAACATTTGGCTTGAGTGATGTGAAGGCTTCGGTAGATCTGTGACAAGATCAAAGACTATAAATTATTTAACAGTGGTTCTACTTTTGTGGAATTATTTAAAGTATCATAATTGCAGCTCAGCTTCCCAGCCTTCATTTTCAAGTCTGGAATTCTGTTGGGAACTATCATAATCACTGAAGAGTATAATATTACAGGCTGGGTATAAAAATATCTTTTTAATGACTAGCAAATTAGTGAAATGTCTTGACCTGAATCTAGACCAAACAGAAGACAGTGTTTTTATGGAGGGAGAAGAAAGACTAAATTGTCACCACATTGTTATTCTTGTTAAATTCTCCACTACTTAAAATGTCAGTTGATTAGATAAAATTTGTAACACTGTGCATCAATGCAAGTGATGAAGGGCTGTGTGTTACATAGTATCTTGGCATTTCTGCACTTTTGTTTTCCTTTTAATGCTAGCATGCGCATTCTGTGACTGAAACTTGGAAAAATAAAGGCTATTCATTACTTCAGTACCCTGTGAACAATAGAGATCATGAAAGGCATTGCAGGGAACTCCTCTGCCTGTTGGCTCTTCAAGAAGCAAGATGAGTCCTTGGAGAGTTTTCTCATAGGCTTCAAGTTATTGTTGTGTGCATGATCTGCCTGGCTAAACTGTGTGTCTGACTTGATTTAAATAGGATCTAGAAGTGACAAGAGTTTCCCACTCTGTATAATGCTTCCAAGCACTGAGTCTCTGTCTACCTGTGGCCAGGACTTCATTCTCCAAATTTCTCTTTGCAAATGAACTCAAGGAAACCGAGCCCTTGTGTTCCTACATTCAACCAGATGTCAGTGGCTAAATTCTCAGCTTGATCTATTTTGAACATTCAGAAAAGATGCCAAGTGGGTTTCTGCAGACAAGGATTCAGCTCCCAGTTATGCTATCAATTTCCAGTGTGATTTGGAACGAGTCACTGACCTTTCTGTTCTTCATTTCCCCCACATTAAACCTGAAGTGATAATATCAACCTGTTTACATGGTGAGCATTAGGTTACCAGGGCTGCATTTGCAGTGCAGAGCCTCTGTATTAAAGGAGTGAAATCTTACTGTAGTGCAGAAAATTTGATTGCATTTTACCTTCTTAAGGGTAGTATTGGTATTTTGGGACTGAGACCTTGCTGCATTCACAGGACATCTTATGGAATGAGGCTGTAGTCTGTAATGTGGAGCGTCTACGTCAAAACAAGCAATAGGAGCCCATGATGCAGGACCAAAGGCAATCTCTATTCCTGCCTTCTTCTCCTGTTGGCCAGAGCCCCCACTGCTTTGCTTTGCTGCAGAAGTGAACATGGCTTTGCCTGGTTTTGACTCACCTGTTCTTTTAAAGATTTTCTCTGCCTTGGGATAGATGGTGCCAGGGTTAGTGAGTGCTCCAGCATTTCAGCCCCAGCTACCCAAGTCCAGAAGTCACTAGTGAAAATGCTATTAATCATTCATCTTTAGCATCTCTGCAAAATGCTATAGCCACATGGCTCCATTATCTCTACTTGAGAGAAGCCCACTTTAATAAAAGCAGAACTTTTGTAGTCTTGGGAAGTGAAGATAAATGAGAAATGCTTTTGGCACTTGGCTGAAATAAATGTGATTAGTCTTTAATTAACATGAGCACGAAGGAGATTAATAAATTACACGAAAAAGACTGTTATCCTGAGACACTGTATTCCAGAAGGACTTGTGGAGCAGGTTGGAGGCAATCTGCAGCAAGGCTGCACTCAGTACCTGCACGTATGGCACAGGCACACGTTCTCCTCAGACTGGTGACATCTCCCAGGAGGCAAACGCTATGTGAACAACCATTTTTTTTTGCTAGCAAATGTCATCTGTTAGATATCAGCCTAATTTTCTGCAGTGACACAAAGCAGACTCCATCCCCTCTATGTTGAGGCTGCAGCGTTCCGTTAGCTTGCGTGCAACCTTAGCGTTCCTGCCCTGCTGTTCCTTTGGGCCATGCGCTGACTTGCACTGGGGACCTGCAGTCTCCAAAGCATTTAGGCAAGATTATATCATCGTGCAGCCATTTCTTTCGATTCTCTATACTGAGTTATGTCCTCTTACTCCTTGGAAATACAGAAATAGGTTGCTGTAAGAGCTCACTCATTTGTTACAGTCCCTTGATATGTAGTTTTGCTGAAGAAGTGCTGACAGATGAGGAAAGGCTTAGGAAAGGACTTTAGGAGAATGATCAGAGAGGTGAAAAACCTAACCGCAGGAGCTCAGTAGGGTTAGCTTATCCAGCACCATGGCCTAATGATATTCTAGGTATATCTTGAGTGAAGAAGAGCTTCCTGATTAAAGGATAGCTTTTTTTCCTCTACTGAAAATTGTTGCCAAAATGGGAGATGAAGCTGCTTCTTTTTATTATTTATTTCTGGAGCCAGGGGAAGGTTTCATGGCCTGTTAAGGTAGGAGGTGACGTTCAAGCAGACTTGATATTTGCAATTACACACAACTAGCTGGATTGTTCTTCTGATTCCTCCAGCACTGGATGCCTAAGCCTGTCTTCCAAACAAAACCCCTATCCTTCAGTTTTCAAGAGAAATAAATGTTTGAATGAAGATACTGCTAACCTTAGATTTCCAGTGTAAGAGCTCATGTGGCTCACAGTTCTTCCCTAGGCCATAAACTGGTAGCCATACAAACCCATCTCAACATGTGGAAGCTGTTCTTCCACCGAGGAAGCTCCAAACCGTTTGCTTTACCAATAGGGTTTCACCTGACGCTCTCAGTGAAGCACTACATTCTGTAAGCAGGCTTTGGATTCGTTCCCAGATGTATCCCAGATAAAGTCTGCACTACACAGGGACTGGGTAGTAGTGCAATCTCATCTAGTGTATGCCCCAGAATTACTGCTCATCCCTCTTTATAATAAATGAGAGCTATTTGGCTGCAATCTTTCTACAGCTGTAATGCACCAGCATCCTGGAGTGTACAAGTCCTATCTTGGATGGCTACATTCAAAACATACCCTAGGGACTGTTAGAGAAATTTATAATCATCCCTTTAGAATCCCAGGATTAAATTCTAAGTGGCAAGCAAATAAATAAACAATGCTTCTCCCTGATGCCTATTTATTTAATGTAGATCAATGGAACATTCAAGAATGAAATTGGTTTTCTTAGAGATAAAAAAAATATTTAAAATAGGTTTTTACTACGAGAATTAATGTTGTGAATTCTGCAGATGAAGTGCGGGTGTGAGCAAGGTTATTTGAAGCTGTTCCATTCTGTGGTGATTGTTTAGGGGTAGCAGAAGAGAAATAAAGCTAAAGGGCACCTTGTTTTGGTTCATCAGTTTGGCACTCTGCTAAAAGAAGTCTGAACTGTGTATTTGTGACAGCATTTGTATTTGCAATACCTGCTTGGGACAGTTTTGTTTTTTGACAGGTCCTACTGTTTCTCCTTTTCTGTTACTTAGTCTGAATAATAGATGATTTTGGTACACAGGAGCAACCCCAGCAGGTTCAGAGCCCAGCTGCTGGATGGTACTTCTACCTTTACGTCTTCCGACCAAAAAGCATATGGGTAAGGGACAAGTTCATCCCACTGTTAGAGAAGGCTGCAGCTGTTTATGCTGTTTTCATTCTCTCACTTTCCAATTGCCTCTCTTCTGCCTAGGTTTGTTA
This sequence comes from Gallus gallus, assembly GCF_016699485.2. NCBI lineage: Eukaryota > Metazoa > Chordata > Aves > Galliformes > Phasianidae > Gallus > Gallus gallus. The sequence goes on from NC_052534.1 coordinate 10,487,935, forward strand.
GGGAACCAAGTGAATTCTTTTGATTCTATTTTACCAAAAAGAAGGTGAATAGCAAGGGAGGAGGGCTGAGAGCTGTTAACTGAAGGTCAGAATGGCTTGAAGTGCTGTGGACTGGTGCTCTGGTCACTGCCACCTCATATAAAAGCTATGCCCTCTCTGTTTGTATCTGGGGAAAAGAAACAGAAAAATATTAGAAAACAAAACAAAACAATATTGGCAACCTCAGAATGAAAGAACAGTCAATGCAGTCTATAAAACCAGAGTTGTCAGACCATAACAACAGAAAATGTCTAGGTGTACCGAAGACTTGTGAAATGAAAATCTAATCTTGAAAATATATTGTGTTTGTATATAATGCTTTTTTTCCTCTCTTTCTCCTCTCCATGGTGTCTGAGTTTTAGTGTTCTCGAAGGCTAACAGTATTGCAGCTCAGTTGACCGAGATCTAGATTTTGAATGTTGAGAATGTGCTGATGAAGTACACTCTCTGAGCTGCGTGCATTGAATCTACATGGGCATATACAGATGCACTGAGATGTCCTTGTTTTCCCTGCAGGGCCTGTCCATGTCCTTTTTCGTAATACTGTTCCTACTGCAAACTTTATCGAAGGTATTGCAGCTATAATAGGGCTGCCATCTGTATGGTTCGCTTTCCAGGCTGTAAAGCCCTCCTACCGTCTCTCCATGCATTGGCTGCAGTGGGGTTTGCATCAAGGGTTTTTGCCCTTTCAGTTTTTCAGTTTCCCATCAGCAGCACTGACTTGTGCTGCCCACTACAAGAGGAAAGGCTCATTTGGACAAATTCTGTGAGCAAAGGTTTGTTTTCTGATTTAAAGCTTGCTTTCCACTGGCGGAGCTGATATTCCCATGCTGCTAGGTGCCCCTCCAATCGGGGTAAGGGAAAGCGTTAACTGCTGTGGGACATCTGTGAATCACAGGCTTCATGTGAGAGACAAAGATGGCAGTAATGGAAGCAACTGTGGAAAAGAACAACAGGAGTGTTTGGTTAATGATGACTGAAATCTTCTGACGAAGGAGAGAAACAAATTTGAGTACTAGTGAATAGGAGCCTGAAGAAACGTGGAAAAATATGTGCAGTAGCAAAGAGAGAGACTGCAGAGGTCCATAAATGATGCAGGAAATTGTGAACGCTAAGGTACAGTTGGGGGACTGATTATATATATACGATGGACTTAAAAATCCTTACAGGCGTCTGGAGAGGTTACGTGCAAAAAGAACTTAGAAAGATGGGACTAAAAGGCATTGCTAATTGATAACTATAGACTCTGCTCTTGAAAGGCCATGAGTATTTTAAAAGGTGGGAGGGATGATTGCAGGCTTTGCAAATGAACTCTGTGAGTTGGGGGGGAGGCAAAGTATTTCTCTCCACTTTGTTCAAGGACTGGAGTTTTGGAGTTATTGTCAGGGAAATGCTTATGGCTGTAAATTGCATTTTTTTTAAACTCTCTCTCTTTAATTTAAAAGTCCTTTGTCCCATTTGCTGCATTAGTCCTACAGTTCTTGCTTTCGGCTTGTATTAAAGTTGGCAGTCCCGGCTGGAGGAAAACTAGGGGAGAGGTCAGATGCTAATTAATTTCATGCTAATTGTGCCATAATTTGAAATCCAGTGGATTAGTTTCTGTGGGAGAGCTGAAATGTATGGAAAGGTAAAAAAGAGTAAGGATAATTAATATCTGTAAAATTGCTTGGGATGCTTTAAGAAAAAGAGGTTTTGTTGTTGTTTTTATTCTATTTTTATTTGAAACATTTTAAGGACTCCTGTGCCATGGATGACATGAAAGACTCCTTTCAGCTGAGTTACATCTCCTTGTTCCTAAAACACTGAAAGGAAACATGCCAGCTGGCTGAACTCTGGCTGAGCCTTCCCTCCCCATAGGATGAGCAGTGGCTCTTGGATGGATTCCCCATGCAAAGACCGAGGCGGGTGGGAGCGGCGCCACTCAACTGCCCATGGCCCCTGTGCTGAAGGGCCGTCTCAGTGGGTTAGGGTGAATCTTGTGGGCTGTGCACAAGGCAAAAGGAGCAGGTTTTGGGGTGTTTCAGGTGTCAAGATTCTGTATCCTGAAACCCTGAGTTCTCTTTTGTTCCCTCAACCTTTAAGCTGAGCGCTTGGGAAGAAGAAAATGTTGTTGGTTGCTTGTTTCCTTTCCAGAAGTGGACAGGGTTGGAAAGGGCAAGGGGAATGCAAATCATTCCTTGCTCTCTGCATTTCCCTCCCACTGAGTCTCCTGGGTTTGCTTGGGGAGCTTGACTCAGTGCCAGGCTGGGGTCGTGATTTACTGCTGGCCTGTAAGGGCCATAAATTACTGCGGGCCTGGAGAGTAACAATTGTAGAGGTGGAGCTGCACCTCCAGGGTGGGTTTCCTGCACAACCTCCAGGGCCTTTCTCTCACCTACAGGGCAACAGGCTCTGCCTGAAGTCACAAAAACTACCCTGCCCTGGCTCTGTGCAAAGTGCCTCTGTATGTAGGTGGTTGTAAAGCTGTGCATTTTCCTTGGACTTTTCTCCCCTCATCCTATCATTGTCCTACCAGAGTTCAATGACTGAGTTTTGAACCACCAGAGAGCAGTGACTTCCTGAGTAATCGTCTCTGATTCTGAGACGCAAGGAGCCCCAACCCAATGAGGAAGCAGTAGGGAGCAGTGCGGCTTTTGCAGTTGAACTTCTTTTATTTTTCTTTTGACTTGCAGACACCAAGCCCAAGTTCAAATAACATTACAAAGCAGAAAGCTTTATGATTAATTATGCCTGGTACAGATATATTTTAAACTTATTGACTCATCTGAAGTAAGTGCCAGACAGTGCGATAGGGGAGGCAGGAAGTGGCTGGTTGGGATTGCTGAACCAAGCTGGAATCAAAAGTTAAGGAGAGGAAGTGCATCATCATTTAACTTTGCTCGGCAGCTCAGCAGAAAACTGATGCAATTGCTGATGGACGCTGATATCAAAGAGAGAAGAAGCTTGACAAACTCTTGGTGCTTTTAGAATTAATGTAAAGCTAATCAATATCTTGACTTGGTGCGATATGATAACATAGTACTGGGACCTGCATTAAAATGATTTTTCTTCAAACCTATATTCTGGGATTGCTGTTAGAGAGATTTTAGAGATAATAATGGCAGTTAAAAGACAGCTTTCAAATTCCCATCAGGTTGTTGCATTTCACTGCAACTGGTGTGTAGCTGTGCTGGGAACCAAGTAATGTCAGCTCCTGAAAGATTATGTTTTCTTTAGCTTTTTTTCTTTACGGACCGATGGGGCCCTACAACTATTTAAGATGGCTTTTAAATGGGGGTCGGGGATGGAGAGGAGAAGAAACCATTTGACTGGACTATACTTGCTGTGCTAAAGGAGCTCATGGCTTTCCCCCCCCTCTTTTTCTCTCTCTCTCTCTGGCAAACTGTGACCATATGGGAATCTGTGAGTCAAAGTTCAGAAACCGAGCAGCTGCCTTAGGTTTCTGATAACAGATCATATGGTGGCAAGGGTTCCCTTATCTGAGATAACCCATGCATCTAAAATCAGAATATGTGTACTTTTTTCGACTTCATGGGTGAATTTTATCACCCTGGGCACACATTCTTCACTCTCTTGCTCAAGCTGGTCATAACTGTTTAATGATTACGACTGTGCCATCTGTGTAAGTGTTACATCGCTCACTGCAGTCCTTCTCAGAGCTGTCTATTCATCTCAAATTGTGTCTCTGCGGGTGCCGGTCACGGAGACTCCACAACTCAGCACCCCTGGAGCAAAGCTGTGATTCATGCCTCCAGAGTTTCATGACGTTGACTGTGCAGAAGCCAGAAGTGAGCCTTCTGCCCCACACATTTCTCCCTTCTCTTTCCCCAGGACACGTTGGACATAGTGAGACTGCAGCTATGCAGAATTTTTGCAGGAAGTAGGAATACTCAGGTGAAATTTGGTTTTTGAGCATTTTAGAAATAGCCTTTTTCTGTCTATGCAGGGCATCTCCAGGTATAGGTGTTCTGGTTTTAACTTTAATCTGCTGAGAAGCCTGTGGTACAAGAGCTGTAGTGCTGTCTGAGCTATGCTTATCTTTGGGGATGGCAAAATAGGTTGCTCTGGCTTCCTGCTTCACTGTCATCTTGAACAAAATCTCAGCCTCCCTGTCACCACAGATTAAATCTCAGCTTCCCTGCTCTGGTGTTCTGAGTTCTCTTCAGGCTTGGTACAGGAGGTGCTTGAGGCTGCACATGTTGTAACTCTGATCCTACAGAGAGACTTGCTTAAGTAAGTAGTTCAGGGTAAAGAAGAGGCACCTAACCACAAAACAGCACTTATCCAGTCAATGAACTTTGCCCAAATGCAGAATAGAAGTATTCTGTGCCAGATATTATACAGAAGATGTCATAGCTGCTGAAAGAGCAGCTACATCATGGCTGCCTATAATGTATCTTCAATAATTCCTTTTTGTCAGCGTTGGCCACAGATATGCTTTCTACATATCTCAGTATTATCTTAACATGAAGTTTTGCATCACCTCTTGATACTACTGCTCTAATGACCAAGCTTCCATGGGGATGAAGAAGGTTATTCAGTGAAGTTTATTCCTTACTGCTTCTCTGTGACTCCTAAACGTGGTTTAGGGTTCGTGTATCGACTCTTGCTTAGGAATTTTTGAAGATAGATGGGGGCGTGGGAATGAAGGGAGTTTCTAAAGGCTGGCATGAGCATCTGAGGAGGATGGTAATGTAGTATCACTGTGGGGGAGATTTTGAAGGCCTGGAGATGGCATTGTGAGTTGTTTTGAAAGCTGCCAATTGTTGTCAGTATGTCGACGATTATTTTCAATTTGTTTTGTTTTGGTTTTTAATTGTGGAAATGTTCTCAGAAGCGTAGTAAATGAGGACATGTTCTCACAAATATTCAGCTAACATGTTAAAGCTCACACAGCACAGTCTTGGTTATAAAACCTATGCCTTTAACTTGGTCTCGCTTGTTTCCTACAAGGCCCGTGTTCAGAATGGGTGTCCCTAGTTGTGGGAAGAGACTATTTCTCTCAACCTGCAAAGCACTAGAGCTTGGATAGTAAAACAGCCCTGCAAATGGCTTTAATCCTATTCCAACACATGGCTCTGTTTGTGGACATGGGATGCCAGGAAACCACAATGTATTCTGTATGATATTTGTAAGCTCTGTGCAAAACTGCTGAACCAAAAAACCTACTCTTAAACGAATAAAATCAGGGTTGTGTTTGCCGAGGTGTTATGTGGTTAGTTTTCTTTCATGCACTAGAAAATTTCTGTCTCAGAGATGATGGAGACTGTCAAAACCTCTGAGCATCCCTTGCATTCAAAAATAAGCAGCAAAATACTGTGCCGAGTGGCTCTGAGAGGTTTACTCTTCCTTTTCTATGTGCTCAGGAACAAAACTAAGTGGTTTCCTCACTGCGTGAAATAAGTTAGCAATTTTCAATAGGGTGGTGGTGACATAGGAGCTCAGGAGAATCATTCCAGAGGCAGCATCTGAAAGCCAAGTGTGAAGTAGAAAGGTCTGAAACAGATGGAAGGCTTCTAGGTTCTTGTTCACATGGTTTTTCGAGTCCCATGGAAAATGTAGGACTTGTGTCTTTATATTTTTTAGGCACTAATAACATCTCTGTGCTCATACCTGTAGAGCAAATCTTGCCTGCGTGTGTGTGCATCCTGTATCATGACATTGCGTGAGGCAACTTGGCAATGCAAAAAGAAAGGTGAAAAGAAAAATGTGATTTAATTTTCACCTCTTGTAAGAAGGTTTTTCTTGTAAAAATGTTGTTTTTGACTCCTTGTATCCCTCACTGGTGTTGAAACATGTATTGAAAAAAGTTCAGCTCCTTCATTGGACCTTCCTTCACTTTCTTTTGCTCTGGAAGGGCGCTCATAGTGATTATCTGCAGCCATCCTTTTCCAGACATCTCACAGTGGGATCCTTCCTGCTGTACTTCGTGCATGGAGCTGTGTTGTACTTCTCCAGTCTGCGCTGTGGTGAAGCAACGAATTGAGAGCTGAATTGCCCACGATTTAATGGCTTCAAGGAGATGAGTACTACTTAGAGAGTAAGTTACCCCTCACTGTGAGCTTGAGTGGCAGAATTTAGCTCTTTTGTTTCTGAAAACTGATGTTTTCAATTCTACGCACTTCAATTCTGCAAACTGTTTTTCATGGAAAGAGACAGAAATAAAAACTTGCAAGGATGGTAAATTTTTTCTTTGTGCGATTAAGACTTGTACTACAATTTTTTTTTTTTTTTCCCAAAATAATCTGTACAAATTGTACAAAGTAACACCTTGATTGACACCAGTACGACATTCAAAGCTTTCAAACTTATCTGTGGGAAAGAAGGAAATTAAGAGAAGTTAGCAGGAATTCCTCTCCTTATGTTTTCCTTCTCTGTATTCTGTGGTCCATCTGTGAAACTGACCGTATGAGGGAGAGGGAGATCAGCATAGTGGGAAGGCAAGAACATCGAAACCTCATTCACTGATGATGAAAGGAAAGGAGACAAAAAAACTGAAGAGAGCTGTGGAAGAGCCAGGGGAAAGAACATAGTGTCTGACTGCCCAAAGGCAGTGGTGGGGCAGCGGCACCACCAGCCAGTTGAGCAGAAATGAGGAAATGAATGAATAGGGAGATCAGCAAGAAGCTGATGCAGTCTGCAATAGGCAGAATTGGAAACAGAATTTTCAGAAAGGAAAGGGATACATTTGCCGCTTGGGTTTGTGCTTAAAAGGACCTTAGTCTCTGAATGGTTTGCCTGTCTTCTCAGTGGATCATCTGGAGAAATCAGCTGTGATTCGGAGTGAAGGAGAGACACCGCGTCTGGCTCTATATTTGCTGATTCCTTCTGCTTCACATCAATACCACAGAATAAAGTTTTCTATTAGGGAAATTGAGACCGTCACTAAGAATGGACATCTCATTAGATGATACATTACAACCCCTAGTCTCGAACATCCAAAAACAGCTTGCAAGGGCACGTGAAGCAGGTCCTAGGATCTGGTGAGCAATATTTACTGTTCCGTGGGGAAGGAGAGAATGATGGTAATGAAATCACCAGCCTTAAACTGAGCTGCTTTTCGTAGGTGGCTCCCCCAGATCTCAGCAAAAACGTGTCTGGGCAGGTTCAGCCACACTGCCTGTTGAATAGTTTGGCCAAAAGCAGGAAGCAAGATCTTTGACCTTCTGCAGTGTCCTCATCGTAGACGCATGCATATAATTTCCAGTAATTTAACAGGAGCTTTAGTTTGAAAAAGATTTGGGTTTTATTACTTTCATTCATCATCATTAACTCATGCCATGTGGTGGAGAGGAGGGAATGACATATTTCCGCAATTAGATTCAGTATTTTGCATGAAAAAAATGAGCTGTTACAGCAAATGCTGCTTTTGAAATGGGGAATAAAACAAACGGAAACAAAAGTTGTGATGTGTGCTCGGAAAAAAAGAGTTAAAAAAAGGATATTTTACCAATGAAGTCGTCTTTAAGTTGTGGTTAGAAATGCTTTAGCCTTCTAACCTATTCCTACTGTGTACTTGGCTTACATTCAAAAAATGTTTTCATCCAATACCTTGATGCGCTTCTAATTCATCTGTTACAAATATGCTCTACTTTCTGCTTGCTCTTAAGAGGTGTACCGGCTTAGTCTGCTAGAAGTACCTTTGCATGGAGCCATTTCAGTTTGCAGGGGGAGTGTGAAATTTCATTTGATTTTAGTTCGTGTGGGTTTGCTTTGCTTGAGTTTTGATTTAGCTGAGCCCAACACCTTAACACAAAACACAGCTAGGAAAATCCAATTTCCTATGGTGCGGGATGCAAAAGGGATCAGTACTTTGGGGTGGCTTGACTTGGGGTTGAGGAGTACTTCAAGGATTTCTGTACCTTTTTTATAATCCTTCCCTGAGTAAGCTGAATTGCAAGGGCCTGATCCTGTTTTCTGCGAAGTCAAAGGGATGCTTGCCATCAATTAAGATGCAAACAACAAGGCACCCAATGTTGATGATGAAACCCAAATCCAGGTGAGCTTTATGTGGTTGACTGTTCCTGCCAGCATTCCTTAAGACTGCATGTGTGACACATGCTCCCTTGATAATCTAATGAAGAATACGTGTAGCCCCAAACATGTATTTTATTTTATGTAGCAGCCCACATTTTCTGTAATTTGCCTTCTCGTCTTGTATGCTCCTCAGTCTTGGGGATGTTAGCATGAGCCAGTACTCCTGATGGCTTTTCTGTTTCCCTTCTTGGGATGTTGGTTTTCTTTTCATCATGTTCAATTACATGTGCACATTCATCTATCATTAGTTCCTGTTCACTGGAGGATATTTTGCAGAGCTCTTTATGCGGCGTTCATAATACTCTTATCCGTGATTTGGGCTTCTTACTGACAGCAGAAGTTCAGCCCTTCTTTCTGCTGGTTTATTTACTTTATAGCTCTGCGTAGATAAACCACGTACAAGTTCTGTAGCAGAAGTTTAGCAATTTGCTTGAATTTTTCCTTTCTAATTCAATTGTGCATTGAATTCTGTTCAAATTTAGATTTATTTGTACTGTTTTTAAGGCATTTAAAGATGTAAGCTCCTCATTCATCAGGATTTCTCTAGTGATTGCTTTCTTACATTGTTGTCATAACTCTCACTGGATTTTTTTTGTTCTTGTTGCTCTCACTCATCTTTGGAAAAATGATCCTCGTCTTTTGATTATGCTTGCCAGCTCATCTCTGTTTCAGAAAAAAATGATCATTTGTGTTACTGCACTCAATTATCTGCGTTAGCGTTGAGATTATATGTGCACAGATGTAGGTGGAAGGGAGATCTATGTATGCCTGTATGTATTATCTTCAGATGTGTGGTGCATGCACCCGTAATTACTTTTGCCCTTTAAATAAAACAAATTTCTCAATTTCCACTTAAACTTCAGTGAACATCCGAACCAGGCATACTACTGTCTCTGGGCAGGAAACAAAACCTCGCAACTACTTAGAAAAGCCAAGTGCCACCTGTGTTGTGCTGCAATGCTGCAGCAGAAGTAAATCTGAGTGTCTTTCTCTGCCTGAAGGGGGACCAGCAGCTGTCCCACTGCCCATGGGTGTCCCCACGCCTGCCCCCTTCCTCTGGGCTCTGCCACAACCCTAGGGCTCTTTGCTCTCTGGCAGCTCTGCTACTGAGACAGACAAGTAAGATTTCTCCTTACTCCAGCTGCCCTCAAGACCCTTTTTGGTGGAATATCCACATTAAAAGAAAAAATCAGGTTGTAAATCAGGTTTCCTTTTGACCTCACCAAAAGTGTGCAAGGAATAATTCAACTTAGTTCCATTTCTGTACTGCATGTTTGGAAGAGCATGACGCCTTCCTTGGACTCCTGCCCCTTACACAAAGGGTGCATCAGACACCTCATCTCTTCCTCCTCATTTTGAACATACATAGAGGTCAGCACAAGACTGTTCAAGTAAAAACTTTCTTTGGCTATTGGATAGATTGTCATGATGATATGTAAAAATGTAGAGTCTAGCATACAGATGTCAGAGAAGATATTTCACCACTACTTTATTTCTTTTACTAATAATTCATCTGGCTATTGATCTATTTTGAATTTGGCTCCAACTCTGCCCTTCAGCAGCTTCTGTAAACAGCTTTTTCTTATTTACATGAGTCAGGATTCAACTTTGCTACCCTGTGCTATAGATTACACCTTAGTCTCGAGCTTGATGTTAATGCCTGGGATTTGGTGAAAGAAAGAATTTGAGCCCAACTTTTATCTCAGAAGGCTTTGCCTTTTTCATTATTCAGGCTCCACAACAAGACAACTTTCTCTCTGTCCCCTTCAGCACTTTTGCAGACAGAGGAGCAGCCTGAAACAAATTAATTTCCCCCCTTTCGAAATTTCCCTCTACCTTAACTTTTTTAGGATTATGTTTTAATTCACACTTAAAGGTAGAGTGAGGAAGGGTCAAAAGACCCTAATGTGGGAAACATAACCATAGAAGCAAATAGACTCACTGCACTCAGGGAGATTATTAATACGAGGTGAGTTTACTTAAGAAATTCCAGGATCAGGGCCATGATACTGAATTTGATTTAATTCACTCATACATAATGATTACCCACAGCTCTGAGCAGATGTAGTAATGACTACAATTACTTGCAGATCATTTTTTATTATGATTAAATCTGTACATGATATTATTCTTGAGGCAGCATTTTTAATATTCAGCTTGCTCCCCTCCCTTATCAACATTGCCTGTGCACAAGGTTAGAGCTAAACCCCCAGTTCGGCAGTGAACAGCTTTCTGCCACAAGCAAATGCTGGCTTTGGTTTGGGTCCATTGGTGTATGCACTTAATGTTCAAAGCTCCTCTTTGGAGCAGGAAAATCGCATGTGTGTCTGTGTTTTCAAATGTATTTCCACTGTGAAGGTCCCAACAGCTTCCAGAAGATAAGAGGGCATAAGCCTAGAGAACACTGCAGACGTCCTTTTAATTTTGTCTTTTGTGAAATGGGGGTAGGAGTAAACCTGAGAGGAAAAGGACTTGGTTTTTGGCTTGAATTATGTTGTGTTGGGGAATGCTGAGGATATGCAAAGGGTGTTATGCTTGTGGGCATATGAGAGAACAGAATTATTCTAACAGGACATTTGCCATATGTTTGTCATTCAAGTGTGCTGTTTGTCTCAGCTTTTAGATTAAGCACAGCAAATAATGCAAATAGCCCAAAATGAGAAAAATGTAGCTGGATGTTAAAAGCTACATATATAATGCTTATAAAATGCTTATAAAAGCATTTTATAAGCTTGATTATTCTATTTTTTTTTTTTGGTAAAGATTATTCTTATTGATAATTGTATGCCAGTTTAGAGAAAATCAAAAGGACATCATTGTCTGTGGGATAGCTAAAGATTTTCTAATTAGAAAACAAGTTTCATCAGCCACCTCCTCCCTCAATATTGCCATTTCAGCAAAACAAGATTTGTCAAAGAATACTCACCACTCTTGACTGCGGTTCCTTATCCTCATAGGGAGGATCACTGCATCAAACAAAGACATCTGTCACAGTTCTCATCATCTGTGTTTGTTTCTGGATTTTTTTTTCAAATGAAAGCCATGACAAAATCTCTGGTCACGATGAAGCAATTTTTAGAAGCAATGAATTGTGGTGGGAAGGTGAAAAATTGTTTGCCTGTACAATTTCCGCTCAGCCAGAATAATCTGAGTGGGGTGAACAGGAAAGAACCTGTTAGGGAACATTTTCCTTCATGTTGCTTCACGGGTTGAAGTAGTCTGCAGTAATTTTAGTCATGCTTTTGATCGAAGGAGATGGACAAAAATATTCTGTTAAGTTGCTATTAGTTAAGTGTTAACGTTGCTTAAAATGATGTTTTAAACTACTGCACTGCACTGAAGACAATGCTATAATGGGGCAGGAAGAGAAAGAAATTACTGATTCACAGTAAGATGCGAAATTGCAGGTAGAGGATCTTTAATTCTTTGCATAAAGTGGGTGAAAGGAGTGTCAGTACTCTTAACAATTAAATTCATCATAATGATCAGCTGCAGTAATGTTCAGGAGCATTGGCTCTGCATTGATCATGAGAAGATGATGCATATTGCTTAACGCAAATGAATGATGATGCAGAGTGACATGTTGATGGCTTCAGATCGAACAAAGCACCCTACATTTTATAACCAGGCAGATGGTTGGGAAGGGTTACTCTGATCTGCAGTGTCCAGTGCTGTGTTAGTAGCAAGGTGGGTAAAAGCTGACATGATACTCAAGGTAGAGTGGTGATTGACCACTCTAAGGGACACTCTCTTAGCACTATGCATAGCAAACTAGGCATAACTGCAAAGCAGGTGACCGTTTGTCATAAAGATTATTACTAGGTGGTTAAGTACTTGAAAGGCTACCACTTGATGCAAGACCTTCCCTATAAAAGCTTGGCTATAGGTCAGTAATTTGCCAATATTCCTGGGTCAGGAGAAAGCAGCTTAAGATTAGAAATAATAATAGAGCCTATTAAAGCCGATGGTAGAATGCCGGAAGCATTCTGGAGGTGTTAAAAATTTTTATGATTTAAAATAATAATAATAAAAAAAAGGCAACACAACACCTGTCAGGTCTAGGAGGAAAAGTTGTTGCAAATGAAGATTTGAAGAGAAACAAAGGACTTCATTAATACAATTAATACAAAAGGAAAGATTAGCTTGAGGACAAAAAAATAAAAATAAAAATAAAAAAATAGGAGAGGAGTCGGGGAGTATAAAGCTGGTAGAAGAACTGTAATAATGTCATAAAGAGAAATTGAAACAAAATGATGTTAAAACTATTCAAACCAATAAGGCCAGTAAGGATATTCCCCAAAAGTTAAGATGAAGGTTTTAGTGGATGCGGCAGTAAGACATAATTTTCACTTTTGATCATGAATGTGGTTCTGGCAAGGGAAGCGATAAGCAGAGAACATGAAGGGGTCGTGCAGGGAGCTTGCAGCGACAATCTCGGGCTGAATTCTTCAGTCCTTTGGAAATTTCACTGCTTTTGTGAGAAAACAGCAATTGTAATTTCTTTCTTTTTTTTTTTTTTTTTTTTTCTGGGGCTTCGAATGTAGTCCAAGAGCTTAATAAAACAACGTGAAGGAAAACTCATTTGCTTGACTTTGTATGCAAGTTCACATTTGAAACTGAAGAGCAAGCAGTGCCATGAGATACCCATTGTGGCTCATGAATGGAAAATGAATTATGTTGTTCAAGTATCATGTTCACTTGCATATTTCCACGTTGCAAAACAATGGCTTACAAAATACTGCACGCAGCATGCCTATAATTTTGGGTTGCAGTTGAAGGGCAATTTAGTAATATTGTGCCCAAAGGCTCCAAGCAGCACTGACACAGTTTTGGCCCCTTGCAATGATCCCTTCATGAAGACACAATAATGACCTGGTTTATGTCCCAGGGAGTTTACAATCTAATTGGAGAAAAGATCCAAGAATGCTGATGATGAAAAGGAAGGGAGAGAATGGACGATGGGAAATGGAGAATATATACTTATCTACTGGTAGTAACAATAGTACCTGACATCTCAATGCTACAAAGAAATCAACATCCTGATTTTCAGTAGGCTCTTTTCATGTCTTGCTTGTTTTAGTCCACTGTTAATTGTTTGCAGAGGTAATGTATACACACAATTAACTACTTAGCTGGTGGTCCAAAATGATTTACTCTTGCTGATTTGGCTACACTAAATCCTGTTATCAAACAACTTTGCTGTCTAATGGAAGATCAATGTTATTGTGCTATGTCGTAGTTCTTAGATTAAGTAGAGTATTATTCTTGTTAAACTATCAAGAAAAGAACACAAAATGCTCCAAGAATGGGCAGATTGTTGCAACTGTTAATAAACATGGTATATCTGATTTGAGATTAAGATACACAAAGGGAGAATGATTAGAGTTAGGTGGATTAAGTAGGATCTGAGACCCAAGGTTACAGAAAAAGGCAGCCGTTTTAAACGTGACTATAAGAGAAGGTGATTTACTATGTATGGCTTAAAAGCATAAAATCTTTCAATGACGCAGTTCTGGATCAACCGCATAAAGTGATGATGATTGCCATTATAAATGTTTCTGAAGACGGACATATCTTACGCACTATTTTGCTCTTGTGAGTAAATGCCTGGGTAAGATTTCTTCCAAAATTAGAATGCATGGCTATCAATCATTTATAGTAAGCACAGATAGTCCTGCTCACCTGTCATGACATTAAGTGCATTTATTCCTTTCTGAGCAAGCTGCACTAAGATGCTTTCTTTTGTTGTGAGATGTAAGTGTACTGTGTTGTTACTGAACATTTTCCTTTTGCTTTGAGTTGTAAGGAGACAGAAAATGCCCACTTGCTTTAGTTCGGTCTCATAATACACCACGCATACGTGTACGTTATATTTGGACTTTCACAGCTTTACATGTAGTTGGGTAAGTTTTGGCTCCTTCTGTCTAATACCGTTTCCTCTAATGGTTGAAGAAATGGAACATTATACTATGTAACGTGTGGGGGTCACATTAATCACAGAAAATTCTTTTAATGTCTCAGAAGTAACTGTCAAACTGGACATACTGAATCTATTTAAACTAAAGCATGCCATTTTTTATCTACAGTGATCTTTAATTCACATAAAAGGGTCAAGAAAATGTGATTAAGTGACAGTTTTAAAATGTACTATAATATTAAATAGCTTGATTAAGTGACAACTATAAAATGTAATACAATATTAAGTATCTGGCTATGTCCCAAAAGAACTTTAAAGTATTTAGAGCGATTTGGGAATTCTCTAGCCCACCATGAGTTAGGAAAGAGCATTTTTATTAAATATAAACAGGTGAGCTCAGAAAACAGATAATGTCTTGTCACGATGCAGATAATATCCATCCCAGTTTCAGACTAAAATGCCTGCCTTTCCAACAGGATCTGAAAGGAAAAGGTGGGACTCTTAGCAGTGCTAGCCTAGGGACCACAGGTACAAAGAACCCTCTGACTGAGGATGACAGTCCAACAGGCCAAGATTTTTACACTGCGTGGCTAAGTAAGCTCATGTGTTGCTTTCCTAGCTTTTCAAGTGTGAAGGAAGTGTACAGCGCCCTGTTTGGCACTCTAGTGAGTAAATCCCTGGCAAACCTCCAGCAAACCACTGTTTGTCTGCTCTGCCTTGTACTTCACTGGGAGCCTACACGTGCCAATGGGCTTGATAGGAAGAATCAGTGTGAGAAAAGTGCTTTGGAGCATACAGCCTGATGGGAATGTGACTTCTGTGACTTCAAGAAGTGCTGGTGTTGCAAAGGAAAGAAAGGTGATCAATGGGGAGAACACAATTTTCTGCTATGCTTAAGGAAAATTGCTTTAACCACTACTTTGTAGGAGAAACCAAGAGAAGACACAGTGCTTAGCAGCTCATTCTCCAAAGGGCAAAGAGCTCTGAAAGCTGTGCATGGTTTACAAATGACTTTCATGACCTGGGTCTGGCCTTCCCAAGGAAAGTGGGCCACCAGTGCATGTGTGACTGAGCTGGAGGGTGCTACTGTCCCACTCCTT
This sequence comes from Gallus gallus, assembly GCF_016699485.2. Classification (NCBI taxonomy): domain Eukaryota; kingdom Metazoa; phylum Chordata; class Aves; order Galliformes; family Phasianidae; genus Gallus; species Gallus gallus. The sequence continues at coordinate 10,503,028 of NC_052534.1, forward strand.
TCTTTCTACCATGTTTGGCTGCTTGTTATCTGTTATCAACCAGAAATTGAATGTTTTGCTCTTGTTCACTTGTGATTTTAGTGCTGTTTGCTATTTTAAATTCCCTTAGAATTTTAATTTCCCAGCTTTCCCTTAAGTAATTTGCTGAATTCAGTGGTGGGTGTTTTGAAGTGCTGCTCCGAAATACATCTAGAAGTCCAGTAAGTTCAGCTCTCACTGTCTCCTGGGTTTCCTTGAAAGCCTCTAAGTAGATGTGGGATGCAGCAGTACTCCTGCTGAGGTATTTGAATCAGAGGCTGGGAGGTGTGGGATGGACTGATAAGAAATGTCCACCAGCAGGGGCAGATACTTTATGTACTAAATGTCACTGAACCTGGGCTAAAAGAAACTCTAGCACATTTGGTGTGCTCCTTTGCAGGTGTCTAGCTCAGTCTTGTGTGGTTCAGGGTGTACAGCCAATGTCTCTCCTGAACAGATTCATATACAGAATGACTACAGAAGAGGAGGAAACTCCCATACAGCACTAGTTCTGGTTTTAGGAACCTGCATTTTTCAAATTAGGTGCTAAATTAATTTTAATGTTCATTTTCCAGTTCCTTTGTGCTGAATGGTGTTTCCTTGTGTAGTTTCATAGAGCCTGTATGTGGAGAATGGGTAGAGTTTTCCTTTAAATACTGTGAGCCACACTGGAATTGCAGCAGTATCTATCACAGATGAAAATACTATAAGTATGTTTCTTTGTAATCCATTCATTGGTTTATGGACCCCAAATCCTCAGGAGAGGGTCACAAATCCACATAATGTTCTTACATGCTGGGATTTGCATTTGGATCTCTGATTTAGCTGACAGATGTGCAGAATCACATCTAGCCAGATATCTCCCTCCTGACCACGCAATCCGAGGAGATAGAGAGCCATGTTTTTCCAGCTAAAGTCTGTCTTCAATCCAGGCTAATAACTTTCACACTCGATCTGCTGGTTCTAGGTGGCATCCTGTGAATTAGTATTTGCTAAACAATATTTCTTATTATGGTCTTGACAACATTTAAACTTCTACCTTCTCAGAAATGCAGTAGTTAAGTGACTTGTCAGTGGGGTTTGTAACACAGCACAGATGAAACTCAATATGCAAACCACTCTGTTGAAAAAAATTTAGATACAATTTAGAGTTACTGTTGTGAGAAACAAAGGCATTGTCACAGCAGATAAGCTGTGAGATCCATCAGGACTGTATGGCTTTTCAGAAACATCCAAGAGCAAAGGCTCCAGCAAAAGGCTTCAGAAGTAAACCTACAGCCCCGCTCTTCCCATTTTGGTCTCTGCCTGTCAGTGTTTGGTTTCAGTACTGAAATGTACCTGTTGCTCCCAGACGTTGCCTGGGCACCACAGAGCTGCTCCTATCTGTTCATCCTGCCATGGGCACAGTTAGTGTGGGGCTGGGCTGCTGGGCAGGGTGGATCCTGACATGTTTGGTCCGACTCGCATGTGGGCCACTTTCACTGTGGCCTTAAAATATTGATTTCCACAATGGGGAAGACAAAACAAAAGTGCCAGTAGAGATTTCAGCAACACCACTGCTCTCAGGTAGAAAAGGAAAACAAATTGTCTCCATCTCTTCTGAAACAGGAGCTCACATCAGCTGAGGTGGCTGAAGATGGTTGCTAAACACTTGAATCAAATATACTAATAGGAAATAGATCTTAATTTTGCAGCATGGCTGTTAGAAAATGCTAAAGTCATAGAATCACAGTATGGCTTGGGTTGAAGGGACCTCAATGATCATCAAGTTCCAACCTCCTTGCCATGCACAAAGGCACCTTCCACTAGAGCAGGCTGCCCGAAGTCCTGCCCAGCCTGGCCTTGAAGGCTTCCAGGGATGGGGCACCCACAGCTTCTCTGGGCAGCCTGTGCCAGAGCTTCACCAATCTCTCAGAGCAAGATTTCCCCGACATCTAAACTAAATCTCCCCTTTCTTAGGTGAAAACCTTTACCCCTTTCCCATCACTACCTACCTGTGAAAAAAGATGGCTGTCTCCCTCCCGCTTATCACTCCCTTTAAGTACTAGAAGGCTGCAGCGAGGTCTCCCCAGAGCTTCTCTTCTCCAAGCCGAACAAGTCCTACTCCCTCAACCTGTCTTCATAGGAGAGGTGCTCCAGCCCTCTGAACATCTTCGTGCCTTCCTCTGGACCCTCATATTGGTGGCATTCTGTGGGGTCTTTTTGAACATCAGGTGATTTTCTCTGAGATGCTTTTCTCACATGAAAGAGAAGTGAGATATTTCATATGCTGCTTCATTTTCACACAATGTCCTCCATCTACACCGTCCCATGTGGTGATACAGATAGTCCAGCAGAGGAATAGGTACTTACACTGTATCCATTCTGGTTAATCAGTATTTCAATTGGCCAAAAATTGCTCTGTCACAGCTTTGTCCCCAAAAGTGAGAGGAATGTGTAGTCTGAGGTAATTGATTTTCAGGGGTGTAGAACAACAACCCTCCCAACAATACGGCTGTTTGCTTTCATGATGGATCGAGGCAGCAAATCAAGTACATACCCACAAGTAATGCCATCCCCACCTTCTTCCCAATCAAACAGCAGTCAGTTGGGTCTAGTATTTTTCCTAAGCTAACTAGGATGATGTTGAAAAGTATGAGCTCCTATCTTGGGTAATTTTGAAGCAAATTGAAATCCATGCTGGGAACCTAGTGTGCTTGCCTTAGCTCACTTGCTAGCAGCATGTAAATTATTTTAATTACAGCACAAATCTGATGCTCTGCAGGACTTGATGCTGCAATTCTGCAACAGTCCAAGTGCCTGAGAATTGCCTGCAGGATGGTGCCCCAAATTTGTGTTAGCCTTCAAACCTGAACTGAACTGGAGAGGTATGATCCCAAACCCTCCCAGCTGAAGGGGAAAAGCCTTCTATCACCTTAGGCTGGGGTGAAATATTTATTTTGACTAACTCCATCTTTTGTTCTCCTTCAGCACTCTTCTGGTTTCTGTTTTATGTAGATGCAGTTGAAATGGAACTGATAAATTTTCACCCAAATGTTCTTCTTCTGTGAATTGTCTGTTTCAAGCCTGAGTGATATTACTTATGACTGGCCACATAAGTCGCTTACTGTTGTTTCTCTTCTGTGATTGGATGTATAGAAATATTCTTCCAAAGTAAGTAATAGCATTTGCTTTGACATTTGTTTTCTGCAAACATTTGTGCCAGGAAACCAGATTGTATGGCTGAGGCGAATGAATATTTTTGTCTTCATTAGTCACCCAAATCTAATTTTAAATCTCTAAGGAAGAGAGAGGTGGGAGTTTGCCTGATTTGTGTTCATCTGAGCTGAAGATGTACATTGGGGCTCCAAAGTCAGTTCCTTTCAGTACCATTTTTCATGATGATTTTTTACTAATAATGTGATGTGATAGTAAAAATGTGATAATTATATATATTTCTGATGAATAATAATGAATTATTTGAAAAGATTTTTACACTGGTGGTGACAAATGATTTTCTAATAATATTTTCTTTTCTTTTGGGTTATTATTATTATTATTGATGCTGTTGGCCAAGGCTGCTGAAATGATGGTGGTGACTTTAATAGAGACCAAGACTTTCAAAGGGACCCAAGAAGGAAGAGCCTCCCATTGAAATTCTATGGAGTAACCTGTATTGTCAGGATCTTGCATTATAGTCTGTTTTGTGAATGCATTTTTGAGGCCGTGTTGTACTGCAGATATAAATATTTATAGCTGGGTCTCTGATCCTGCCTTTGCTTATGCATGTGTCTAACTTAAACACATGTGAGTATTCCCTTTGGCTCCAATAGGGCTATTTGCATTCAAAAAACTGAGGATGCATCTGGTATTTTTTCATGGGATTATTAATAATCCTACTGTGTTAAACTGTAAATGCAGTTCTGTAGGTAAAAACCACACCTGTACCTGGGAAGATCTCATGCTTTATCAATTGATGCTTCAATGACCTTTGTTTTTTACATAGCACATACTCCCAGGACAGCAAACCAAAGCTGCAGCACCAGCTCGGACACACTGACCATTTATTCTTTCATTCCCCATGAATTTTTTATAGCCACTGTCTTTGTAAGATGCAAAGCAAAGAGACAGATGCAAAGTTGGCCATCAGTTTTCTAATGGAGCGAGAGCATAATTAATCAGAAATAACACCTAAGAATAACTGGTGCAGAAGGGTATTTCCCAAGGAGGTAACATTGCCTCCTCAGGATGTAAGTCAGCTTATATTAATCACACAATAAAATTAGCGATGATTTGCTTTTACAGCCTTATGGATTTGTTAAGCTGCAACTTTCTAGTTGATTATTCAGATTTGTGGATTAGGTTTTTTTTTTTTTTTATAAGGAGAGATGGGATATTAGGCCAGAGATTGAAAGTCACCGAGTCAAACAGAAACGCCTGAAAACAGTTCTGTTGGCTATGAAAGACAAATTGTTGTCATGGAGGTGGGGACAGAGCATCATCAGGGTAGCAAGTGTTGCGTCCCCTTGGCAGCTCTGACATGATTATTAATGAACGGCGTGCAGGCGTCAGCGTGGAGCTGCTGTGTGAAAACTGTGCCACGCTCACTACTGTGAGCGCGTGGCACTAAATGGGGTCATAACTTTTCCTTCAGACTCTTGGGAAAGGCTCCTGTTGAAAGCTGTGTGGCACCTCTGTGGGCTGGCTAAGAGTGGGCTCAAAGCTGGTGCTGCTCTCACGATTTTTCCACTGGATCTGTGGCAATACTGCAAACAAAGCCAAGAAATGCTGTTGAGCTGATTATATGTTTTTGGTGTTTGATGGTTCAGGCCTTCTTCTCAGGGAGCAGCCTCATATTCTTCATTGCTTATTTCACAGCGTTCCTGACAGGAAGATAAGGCAAAGTGTTGGGCAATCACATCTCATCATGCTTAGATTTCTTTTTAACACCCTCTCTCAGTAGATTTTAGTTTTGGTTTCACTGTTATTCACAGTCGTTAGCAAGTGCTTACAGGTAAATGTGTGCTTTGAGCAGTTCTCTGAATAAAGAGAGCCTCAAGCACATGCTTGAATGCTTTTCTGAACCTGGGCCTAAGACAGGTTTGATTAGAAAAAGATGATACTTTGCCCACATGTATAGTAGTGCTTTTGTTTCCTCCTGAACAGTAAGCTGGACATTTGGACTTGGTTCACTTGGTGCTAATGATACATGACCCTGCGGGCTGTGGTCTCAGCTGGCTTCCATTTTGGGTTTGCAATTTCCTCAACAAATTTTATAATGGCTTTTTGAGTTGGTGATGAAATCTTATTTCTGTATCTGCACGTATACGAGCGTGAGCGCTGACCATCAAGAGATTAGCGCGGCAGGAGAGATTGTGGCTTTTTCTGAAGGACGTGGGTAGAAAAAGGACAGCTTTAACATAGCTACGTTTCTGCTTTTCTGCACTGCTCCTTGTTACGAGGATCCCAAGGCTTTCTGCTTTTCCCTTCTCTTGAAAGATCTCATGCAGAGATCTCCTTTGCTGCCTGCTGTCGGCTGGCCAGGAGTCATGTCCCTCCAGTTCCTCCGCGTCCATCAGAATATTCAGTTTCCTTTGCTGTAGTGTTTGCACTGCCCGCCTCCTGTTACCTTCTCCTTTCACAGAAGCCCTAACGGTGATTTCCACAGCTGCTCCGGGACTCCGGTGTGCTGCAGTTAGTGCTGTCATTTGCTTCTACTCACGTGCAGCTGGACACTTTCCAGTCTTTTCTAAAGAGACTGTTTCCTACCACCCACAGCATGCTGAGGAGTGGAGTAGGAATGCTTATGGGTGTGGGTTGACTTCATGGCACAATGCGTAGGACATAGGGTGTGAATAAATCTTCTACCACCTTTGTTACATATACATATATCATATAGGCACTGGCCACAAAGTGAACTTGCTAAGTAGTATTACCTATTATGACACCTTCTCCTGCCCCTGATTTTAGGACTGCTAAATGTTGCTGTTTTCTCTCTGGTGTTTTCATCTGAACTATTTCTTTGTGTTTTTACTTCTAACCTTTGTTCTTTCCTAATTCCTTGGATATATCAAGCATTTCTGTGGCTCGTTCTCCCACTGTTTACTTAACAGCATAGTTTACCCTGTGGATGAAGGTCTGTGATGCTCAGGGTTACATAAAGGGATGATTTTGGACTGATAGACATACTTCTACAGGCATAGCTCTACAGGCAACATTGAACTTCTACTGGCATCTCTTGTTTTGATAAGATGGCTTTGGCAGTATGGGTAAGAACATTTACTTGAGTGCTACAGAATGCTGATTTCTCAGCAAAAACAATTCTATCCCCAGTATTGAATTGATTGTGCAGAAAAGGAACTCTCTGTTTTTTTTTCTCACCCTGTTAGTGTGACATGGTGATCTTGTTGGTTCTTTGGTTCAGCAGTGAAGATTGAGCAAGACCTGAATTCCTACACTAGATCTTAATCAATAGACTTTCTTAAAAATCCACAAAGAGGCTCCAGTTGCACAAATTCCATTTCTCTTTGAACAGATTACTACCTTGGCGAGTGGGTGCTGCTGCTTTTTGAATTACTGCTTTAATTATAGAGGAAAGATTTGGGTTTACGTGTTGTAGACCAGAGCCATGATCCATACTGGAGCCACACTGATTTGCCCTAGTTGAAGGCTGGAATAGACCTCCAGTCTTGTTTGAGAGTCTTTGCTTTTCCTATTTAACTCAAACCATGGATCTACTGTCTGACTCCATATCTGAGCCTCCCCATTTCTGCTTCTCATATGGTACTTGCTGAAATAAACAGCTGATGAACAGTGGTACCATAGGCGTACAGATGTTCTCTCAGCATGACAGCTGCATTTATGATTCTCCTCTCCATAACTGTATATCTTGTACCTTTACTACACTTGAAGGTGCTGGTACTTGTTTAGACTGATTTTATGTGGGAGAGCTCTTGTTGCATAGCGGAGGCTCATCAGCTCCCTGGGTGTTTGCTGCTCATGTTATGTGAGTCACAATGCTTCCCAGATTTCTCTCTAAATGTAAAACTGTAGAATAGCATGATATATTTTGGAGAACAGGTCATTAGGAAAATGAAACATGTGAGGCTTGTTTATAACTCTTTTTATTTGCCTTCCACTTTCTTGTGTATGAAGACGGACTATTTCTTGGCTTTTTGGTTGTCCCAAAAGACAAGGAAAAAAAGCCTCCTGGGACATTTTAGCTTTGTATCTTTTGTTTCCCTGCATTGCCTTTAAAAACAGAGTGACACATATGTAATTTCTGTGTTGCTTTTCTCCAGTGGCTTAGGCAAGATTTTAATGTGGGGTCCACAGAGATTTGATAAAAGTCTTAGGGGATGTAACTGGGTTGTCTTCTTTTGGAAGACTCTACAGGCAGAAAAGAATCCCAGCATAAAAATACACTACATCTTTGGACTCTTTTTGAACCGTTCCTGAAAACAGGTGCCATCAATGGCACACACTTATGGAAATACTCACACAGCTTATACTCTAAGGTGCATTTTCAGAGCAAGACCTTCAAGGATTCTTACATACAAAAGAAAAAACAAACCCCAGGAACAGGTTTTCTACTTGGACATACTTGACAAGATCATCCATTGGGCAATGATTTTCTGTTATGTTTCTAAAATGTAATTTCACTCTTTGGATTTTTACACCACAAGAGGTAGCCAAAGATCAGGTATTAATTTCCACCCAAGAATGTTTGTTCCTACCTTCCCGGTAAATTAAAGTATGATTCAGTGCATCATCAGGTTGTAAATTACAATGCTAGGGAATGTTAATGGTTTCATAGGAGCCAGGACCAAAATTTATATGAAGACTGTTGATCTGTATGGGAGTGTTATCTTAGGTTCATCAATTTTTCTTGGGCTGACCTAATAATTACCTTCTTCAGGGCATGGCTCGTGCACCTTACATTCTGTTTGCTTGATTGGATTATACTGTAACCTGGTTCTGCCTGCCCTTCAAACACAGTTGTTCGGAGTGCAAAGGAAGGGGATAAATGTAAAAACAGGAGAGTTTTGCTTCTTAAATGACAATTTTTTTAGGGTCATTTTTAAGGGAAGGATCCAAAAAAAAGTCACAGAAGGAATTTTATCTCAACACGTTCCCTCACTTTGTCACTTTGATAGACTGGTATTCTTGAGCCAGGCTAAATTTAGCTGCTGGGATGACAAAGCATTGTGCATGTGGGTAGTCCAGACTTGAGAGTGAGCTGGATGGCATTCAGAGCACAAGATGTCACTGATTTTCAGGTCATTGTGCCCTACCCTTCATGTTACTCATTAAGCTCCTGATGTCCTTTTTTCCTGCCCTCTACTGGAGTCACAGATCTTACCCTCAGGCCCTGATGACAAGATCCAGGAGCTACGGCTTTCTGTGACAGGAGATTGCTTGTCCTAGGCAAGGCGGAGAGCAGGAAAGGCTGGAGTAAGTCCCCATCCCCAGCTGCTGGGGCATTTTGTGCATTATCAGACAGGATTGATAGTAATTAGCAACTTGTTTCAGCTTACAAAAGCTAAAACTCACAGCCTTGCAGAATAGTCAAGATGGTCTTGGCCTGCTTGAAGTAAGACTAGCCTCTTCAGGACCCTGTAGTCTTTACTGAATATCTCCAAGGATGGAGATGGCACAAAGTTTGCTTCATTGTTTAGCCACCATCACTGTAAACATGTATTTTCTTGTTCTGTAATGGAATTTTCATTCTTGTCCATTGCCTCTCATGCTGTCACTGGGCGTCACTGAGAAGAGCCTGGCTCCAACTTTTTGTTTATGAAATACTCTGATTTGAGTTTCCAGCATTCCTCTTTGGGTTGTCTTAGGCACGTAAGCTATTTTGTGATAGTAGGGCCACCAGAAGTGATGTTCTATGAACGCTAAGATAATTCTTGCCAGCTGCGATTTACTTATTTTTATTCTGATAAGCAGTCAACACCTGCTGGCATGTAACCTATGTTTGCAAAGATTCTGCTTGAGACCTGGGTGGCAGATTGAAATGTTTGATCTTTAGAGGAAAAGCAGTCTTTTTGCTGGAAATTGCTTGTCTCTGTGAGCCTGTTGAACCTGTTTGTACTCCTTAGCTTGCTCTGCAGGCAGGGAGCGTCATGTTAGGTAGACACAAGTCAGGGAGCTCTGCCACGTAAATGCTGTGAGCTACTTCAAACACTGTTAGAAAGGATGTTCTACTTCAAAACAATGGAGAGGGAAGAACAAAAGGCTAATTTTTTCTAAGAACAAAGAATTAGTAATTGATAGGGAGGCCAAGTCGTTGGAAGAAGATAGAGTCCACTGGGGGCTGGCGTCTGTGGCAGCAGCAATCTTCCCCTTCTTACCTCTCACTGCCGTCTTTTGTTATTTGAACTAGAAAGCTGAGGGGAGTGAAAGAATCTAAAAGCAGATGAGGTGTCAGATCTCTGTGAACTTAGTGTTGCCCATTCTGTTAATCCTGAAGACAAACGGACATGCTGCAGCAGGAGCATCCTTGGGTGAGATTCCCCCTTACCCTGGTTGAGCAGTGAGCAGAGCATTCCCACTGTCATTTTTTTGGTGGCCCTGCTAGAAATGGGAGTGGGGGAAAGTGAGAGACACAAAACTGCTGCTCAGCAAAGATGCACAGAGGCAGCCTGGCTGTCTGTGGGCTAACCCATGTCCAGCCACATCAGACAAAATATGGAGCAGGGTATTAGTACAAGGAGGGACAGCAATCTTTCATGTATTTACTGATAGGCGCTCCCACTGGCTGCTTCAGCTTAGATCTCTCCCCTTTCTCAGGCATTTCAAAACACAGAATTTGGCGGTCTCTGGGTCAGTTATTAAGGTCAGGACTTAAAAGGAATAACAGCATTTTTAATTTGGAAATTTTCCTTAATTTCTGTTCCCGTAAAGTGTGGTGGAGGGGGGAGAGAGCCTTGAGCCTGCACTGTTGACTGCTTAGTGACCTTCAGCAATTTCCATAAGCTATTTCCTCACCTATGGAATGAGGATAATGATACTTTTAAGTGTAATTAAAATAAAAAAAAAATACATCAGGGCTAGATACAGAAGAGCTACTGCTTTTGCACAAAGAACGACTCTGTGGTATGGCAGAAAACTTTCTGGAGATTTAAAACTTACAAGTAAATGGAGAAAAGGGAATCTTCAAAAATGTGTTATTTATAAAATCCTTAAAATGAGACAACAGGGAAAAATTAGAACAGTTAACTTTTTCCTTTGCTCTTTTCTTCCCCCACCACTCCCATGGCATTTACTTTTCAACGTGGTGTTGAAGTGGGTTTTAGCTTTTTTCTATAATCAGTTCAACATCCAAGTTCTCCAGTGCTTCAGCTGAAACCACTGCAGAAGTCTCTATTTGTTCCAAAACAACTGTTTCGTCTGGAATTTTTGCTTTAAAGTAAGAGGAATGTGTTGGCTCTTCCAACATGCTGTGAAAGCTTACTCGATAAACATCTCTAATTTCAGCCAAATTTGGGGTGACAGCACCAGCAGTAAAGTTGAGACAAAAAAAATGACAGAAACCAGATGATTATAAGTTAAAGTTGATGGTCTTTTACTCAGAATGGCACAGGAATAACTTCATAGCAAAGGAGTGCTGCCCAAACTTAAACCTGAGGTTATCTGCTAATCACTCAACAGGTGGTATTCGTACCAAATTTGAGAAGGGCCAACTAATACAATCCTATCTGGCAATAGTTGTGTTTTGCTAAACCTCAAGCTTCTGTAGCCAAGATGTTACTTGACAATCTTATCTTTAGTTAAATCATGAGGTCTTCAAGGCTTTGGAAAGAAACTATGAACCCCAAAGGCTCAAATCCCACAAGAAAGTAGGAAAAAAAGCATCGCTTTGACTCCTCATTTAAATGACATGTTTAATAAGGTATTCTTGCAATGTTCAAGGAATCTAAAGGATTGTTTTTAACACTCGGGGCTGTCCGTTTGGGAGTCTGCATCCACATGTGTCAGGCCATTGAAAAGCAATCACTTACTTCCTCTCAGCTTTCCTCTGTGTTTGGGTTAAAGCTGTCTTATTCAGATGAGAATGATGGGTATGTATTTTCTTACTGAGATGTGTATCTCCGCGTGTCAGTAGTAGGAATGGTCATTCCCAGTGCATTTCCTCTGCAAATGGGTCTGATATGGAGCCTATTTCCTCTGGAAATGGTAGTGCCAACTGGCAGCTTGCTCTACTGTGGGCTGTTCTCATGTTTCTTTTCCACTTAAAAGTAGTCCTTGAGGAGGTCTAGTTGGTTCCTGGAAGATCACCTCAGTGTGACAGCATCAGGTGCTAGGGGAAAATACTGAAAACCTGTTGAAATTTTCCTCCAGATTCTTAGACTTCTGTAAATGGGTTTTGGTTAGGCAGCGCTAGATAGGTGGCCCTCTGGGGACAGCACTATTAAGTGTATTCTCTTCAGCAGTACTCCTGGTAAAAGCTCAATGACAAATACGGTAGTCTATCAAGGGGTTTTATTACAGCATTATTTTAGGGAGGTGATTTAAGGTGCCCCAGACAGGGCATATCATGTTAAAATCTTCCATACCATCAGAATGGCTTTGGGTCCAGTTCTTCTCCATCTTTCTTTCTTTTGCTTACTCATTGTAGCAACCCCCTTGCCCAAGCTGCTGTGTCGAATCAAAGGTGTGCAGTTAAATTAGATGTCATCACAGTAGCTTTGGAGGTGTAATCATAAATGCACCAAAATCATGGAAATTATGCCTGTAGCTGGTGATGTTCATCATCTGCCTGGGATGGATTGGGCACTTTGGTGTTTGAAGAAATGAAAAGTTATATAACTGAGAAACACAGATAAAGACCATGCCTTCTGTATCCTGAAATCTCAGAGACTACCTGGGAAGGAGCACTCTTTTGAGAAGTAATCTGTGAGGTGATCACTGGGTTTATTGGGTTGCATTTCTTAAACTGCAGAGCCTCCAGTATTCAACACGAAGCTTGTGATGACAGGGACACTTCTGGTAGGGCTTGGGCAGCCCTTCCAGCAGCACCTTTCTCTGTTCTCTTCCCCCCCCCTCCAAGTCTTACTTTGAAGATTACACCCCAGAGCACCAAATCAATTTTGCTTACATCCTTGAAATGTCTCTAGCTGTTTCAGAATCTAAAATTGGCCTAGTGTTTATAAAGCTAATCTCATTTCCTTTCACACCTTGTTTGGATGATAAAGCCTCCTTGTGGCTTATATTGAGCAGAAGAACGGAAGAAACATTCAGGGATTTATTTACCTTGCCATTTCCTTTCTTCATGTAGTGATGCTGGTTACATGTCATGAACTAGCTCAAAGATAAGCTCTTGCTGTTCAGTAGTTGATTGAATGGCGGAGTTCTCTTGCTCTCCACAAACATATACACAGTGTTCAGTGCTGAAACAAGGATATTGCCAGAAGGACACAATTTTGATCAAAACTTTTCAGACATCTGAGATAATGGACATTTTCAGCAGAATAGTTGTGCTTGTGGCTGGCATGCCTGGATTGTGTCCTTGGGCTTCTACTCAGCTGTGAACACCATGGTGTGAGTGGTGGATACTGTCCCCAAAGAAAGGAAAATTTGAGGGTAAGCACTCTTCTTCATTCCTATCAAATTTTGGCCAGTTATTTTATAGTTAAGCATCTATTTTCATTGCTTGACTCCTGAGATTACGTTTATCTTGTGTTCAAACCTGGAGAAGCTGTTCCCTTCAAGCTCACTTTCAGAGTTAGGTTATCAGTAGGGCTCACAACAAAAGCGGGACATCCAAAGTGCTCCACAGCAGCACTCCTGGCTGGGTTTTCAGCAGGGCACAGCTACCCAGGGCATTTCGGTTGCTGCCTTTCTGAATGCCAAGCTGTCTTTGAAAAGGTCTATCCCAGCTCTCAGTGAGATCCTTTGGAAAGCTTGGGGGTAGAGTCAGTGGGTTCGCCTCTGCTCCCTGCAGTTTTCGAAGTATGAGTGAAGCACCTTGTATACAGGCAGGCTTTGCAGCAAAGAGGAGACATTATGGAGCAGAAAGTAGAGCTCTTTACTGTTAATGGTTTATAGTGAGGTTACATTTGATATTCAGTCTCCTCGTGGGACAAAGACTTTTTGGCATTACTTGCTCTCCAGTATACATGTGCTTAGTTCTGCATCTTTTACTCGTAGGTGTCAAGCAGTAATGTGTCATTGCTTTGTAAATGAGTGCACATTACACCTTGCTGATTGCGAAAAAGTGCCAGAAAAAAAACATTACTGGGCAAAAGGAGAAGAGGGAAAACTTCAGTGAGCCGGGATGGTCAATTTTGGGGGTTTATTGGGGAGTTTGCTACACTGAGCAGCAGATTTTGCTTCAACCACCCCCCTGGGCATACGGCTGATGTATTGCGGCAGATTCCCTCTGACCTGACTGCAGGCAGCAAACCAGAAACTCCTACAGGAGCACAGAAGCAAACATTGTCTCACATAGAAATGCTGCCTGCACACCACACAGATGTGCACATACACACGTATTGTCCTTTTTTCCATCAGCCTTGGGAAGGGCACGCGTGTAATTTTCATACTGCACATTGGATGTGCTGACTGGGTGAGTTTCTGAAGAGCAGCTGAATCATTAGGAGTGGTTGCAACAGTTCAGCACTGCACCCCTCCTTCGGTGTTTTTATTTGAGTAGCTTGCTGGTTGCAAGGCACCGCCTTTTGGTTCTCCAAGAAAGCTGTGCAATACTCTCTTATTTTATCGTGCCTTAAATGTACAGCTTGTTTTATGAATCACTGCTCGCTTCTCATTTGTTGTCTCAACAAAGCATGAGCTGCAGTGCAACCTGTGAAATAGTTTGTTGTTAGCAAGGGGTGTCTAATTTGTGAACATGCTCTGGATTCCTTTTATAACGTACTGAGTCTTAAGCTCATTTCTTTTGAACCCCCTGGATTTTTATAGGCTGTTAAGAGTTAAAAAAAAATAAAATTAAAAGAAACCATCATGATGTAAGGAAATAACTTGTGGTTTCTTTGCTAATTAATAAGCTAAGTAACATGGAATATTTCCTTTAAAAAGTATGCAATAAAAAGCAGGGAAATACACTGCTGCATTGATGACCAGAGTGGAAAGAAAGACTCTTTTTCTCTGTTTTGCTATTGCAAAAACTCTTGGGGCTGATGCATTCTTAGGCTGATATAGTAGTGTTGTTTTGGGTTCCCATTTAATGCCCGGAGCAGTCCCACATGGCTGGGTGCAGAGTAAGTACTGCCTGTGGAGCTGGAACATGAATATGAAGCATGCTAATGCTAGTAACAATTAGACAGTGACCCAGAAATTCTTGGAAGAATGATTTTTCAGCTACATCCTGTCTCCAGGGCTTATAACCCTAACAGTAGCTCCTCGCTGGCTCCCATGCTGAAAGCTGGAACAACTGGGGAGCGAGCCAGGGAAAGCTGAGGGGAGAAAGAACCGAGATGCTGTTCTTGAGAGAATCTAATCATTCAGGGAAAGGAATAACCAAAACTCTTGGATGAATAACGGAGCAACCATTTCCATTGTAATTGTGCCCAGATTTATACCCAGCATTGGGCCAAGGTGCCATCAGACAGACAGACTAGCAGCTTGGTTTCCATACTAAGTGTGGACTTGTGAAAATATTTTAATGACGTCTGGGCACTTTATTAGGCCTCAGATTCTCTCTGACTTTCGAGGTCATGCAACCACCATTTGCGTCATCTGACCTCCCAGCCTCTTCTGTTCTTTCAAAGTCTTATGAAGAACATTAAACCCACAGATGCAATTATTGTATAATAAAGTATTGATTTCCTAAGGAACCCTTTAACATTTTCTTTCATAATTAGCATTTACAAGGCAACAAGAATTAACCACATACAGCCTTACAAATGAATTACAAGGCCTTTTTATTTCTGAAATAGATATCAGCACCCTATTGCCAAACACAGCCGAACACACTGTCAAACTTCGCTGAATGCAGAAATATGAAATGTCTTGATAAGACCACTGTAAAAGTAGGGTCTTAAAAGGAAGCTCTTATCATTTGAAACCATGCTTTTTAATTGACTTTATTTACTCTCGACTTGTTGGCACTGTCCTCCCACGTGTATGATAATTTTTTTTTCCTGGTAAGCTCTATTTTATATAAAAGTAGCTCTTTTTGAAGGTAGCTCTGGTCACCTTCAGGCATGGGAGCAAATAAGGCATTTGTTGCTCAATTAGGTGGTTTTGGTTTGGGCAGCGTGAATCTCAGAGGTGTGCTATGTTTTAATTTTGGTCTTGCACAGGAGTAAACTACCTGGTAGATACTTTCTAATAAGCCCTCCCTTTTCAAGTTTGTTCTTGCAGATGAGCTCTGTAACTGTTACAGAATTGACTCTTTCTAGGGCACCACGCTTAGGGCAGTGAGAACCAGTGATGCGTAAGACAATAGTACCTGGATTTCATTGCAAATAAATGAATAACCGGACATGAGTCCTTAAACATATGTCAGCATTCACACTGAAGACCCAAACTCTGACTCCACGTGCCAAGGAGCAATGTATTCAGCAAGCTCCCACTTCTATTGGGGCTGCTACTCTGGGCTGCAATGTGCCAAAGATGGGAATGCAATGAAAAAATTCATTCTTCTCACTGCTGGGAACTTTGCTGCTGGGGGGGGGGGGGGGGGTTGTTCATAAACTCCCTCAAATAGTCTGGGCCAAGGCTTAGGTCTACGCATGTCGTAGTCCATTCATCTGAAAGGAGTTGTTTTTGTAAATCTGTATTTAAGAGCTTCCACGCATGTTCAGCACTTGAATAAAAGGGAAGGATAGATCAGGTTCTTCCCCTCTTCTTTACTCCTACGTTAATTCTTATCTGGGGAATCTCTGCTCATACTCTGCCTGCTGACATGATAACTTTTCTTGGTGATTTTGGTTTGGCTGGGTGAGGATGCCCCTGCTTGGGGTGTGTTGAGTGTGTGTCAAGGTTTGTAGGTGGCATAAATCTCTGTGTCTCTGTTTGGTTGCTTGCAGTGCAGAGTGAAAGATAAGACCTTACTCTCATTTAGCATATGGTCTCAATTTTTATCCCAGACATCCTGTGCTGAAGAATAGGACCCAAAGACATTAATCAGAGAAAGTGAAAGGGTTTGAGAGAATCTGGCTGCCTGTGAGAGGAGGATGTTCTCATCTTCTAATAGGGAGCAGACAAATGAGGAAAAACACTGTGGCCCTTGATCTCTAGCGGGGAGTAGTTGTCATGAGATCACGACAAAAAGGAGACAGTTCAGTGCCCCAAGGCTGCAGGACTCCAAAGTTCCCTGAAAGCAGGAGGGGCTCTAAACTCTAAATGTCTTTCTTTTTTTTTTTTTTTTTTTTTTTTTTTTTCCCTCCAAAAAGAGTGGAGATCCTTAACTCGCAGCTCAGCTGCTCTTTTACCATGAATGCTCCTCAGCTCATGCATTTGGGCTTCCCAGTAACTCAGGTTCTCTGTGTCCATTCCTATCCCACTCTAAGCAGCTTGTTCCTGCTTTCCCCATGAGCATCGGTGGAGACCAGAAAAGATTCACTTAGACTTTTTATAGGCTCTTTTGTCAGGCAGCGTTCACAACCTGTGTTTGGACCCCATATAAGACGTGATGGATTTTGTGTTGTTTGTTCTTTTTTTATCTTTGGTCTAAAACCAAGCCAGTGACAGAAAGGAAAGCCCTTTTTTTTTTTCAGGTGAGAGAGGTTTGAATCCTCCCTCAGAAAGGCAGAAGCCCTCTTTTGAGGTCCTGCTCAGCCCACTGAGTCAGGGCCTTCACTTCGGTTAAATAGGTCTGAGCTCTCTATTCCACTGGAATACAAATAAAGACCACAAAGAAGGAGTGTTGATGGGGAAAACAAAATCAGAAAAGAGGCTTGCATGCACTTCTTGGGCTAACAAAACCATGTAAGTGAGGAAAGTTGACTTGATATTTTTCATTAATCAGTAATGAGTTGAGTTCAACTTGAGGCAAATGAAGATGGATGGTGGTGAATGTCAGGAGAAAGAAAAGAGGGGTATTAAATGCATTAGCTAACTAAATGTCACTCCAGGAATGGGAAATACTATCACTGTAATTTGGCAGATGGAAAGCGTGTCCACCCAGCAGCACCATAACTTCCCCAAGAAAGTCCAAGAAGGGCTGAGAATGGGTACTCCACTTCACTGTCTTGTTTTTCAATTGCCATCGCACACATATTGGATGTGTTTATTTTCTTTTGGGTCTTGGATAGGATTTGGTCCCTTGACACCCAGGAGGGAAAATCTCACACATGCTGTGGTGCTAAACTGGTGCAATAAAACAAAATACCAGTTCATTGCTGTCTTGAGTGTGGAACAATGTGGGCTTTTGAGTCTGCTTCTTCCCACCAGCACAGCTGCCAGCATGGGCTGACATCGGGTGTAATCAGTTCTGCTTCTCACCATGTTGATTGGGGAAAAATAATCCCCCCAGAAAAAGTCCAGGAAAGAGAAACAGACATTAAACTTCAACTGACAACACACAAAATACAAAATTTAAATTGCAAATATTGATTTCCAGTGTGCGTCAGGCTGATAGCTGCCATAAAACTGAAGTCCTGCTGACATTTTTGTCAATAAGCATCTCGTATCCATCATCCCTGGGTCTCCAGATCTGGACTGCGCTCAGATGCTTTTTAGAGCAGCTCGACTCCTAATTTTGTCTTCCAGAATCAATTTTCCAAAAGTGATTTTACTAAGGCCTATTTGGAGAAGACTGGGGAATGTCCTTCAGCTGGAGGAGTTTTTTGAATTTTTGGGAGCATGATTGGATCATTTCAGTTGGAAGAACTGAGCCTGAGAGCCAGCTGGGATGTCCCTGGGGTGTGCGGCCTGTTGGAGCTGAGGTTCCAACACCTCAGGAAGTATAAATGCAGGGAAGAGCACAGGCACACCAACATTCCCCAAACAAGGCATGTATCTGAGACTACTGTGTCGAGAAGAGAATGTCTGAAGTGCTGCGTTCAGACCCTCACCACAGGGATGAGCACACAGCAAGTGAGCTACTGACCCTGTCCCAGGCTGCAGCTCCTTCTCAAAGATGCAACGACGGACCATGTGCTCCTCCTTTTTCTGCAAAGCAAACAGCTGTATCTAACTTGTCATCAGCTTTGCTGAGCTTTGCATGAGACAGAGAATGGGCAAGCGCTTCCTTGGGTGTGAGCTGGCATGGCGGTACCTGACTCTCTTGCAGTGAGGGAGAACACCCTTATTTGTGCTGTTAGCAGGTATCGCCATCAGGATTAGCCTTGCATTTCTGCAGATTTCTTTTAATAAATAGCTTCAAGTGTAACTGTAGGAGCAAGGTGCTCCTCCCTCTGAGCACAGGTAAACCTTTGAGGGTGGTACATTCAAGCTACTACACTAAGAGCTGCCTCTAGCATGGACACTTGCGCACACATTTATTTGTCTTATTTGGGGTGTGGAAAGAGGGATTACTTTGATTTTCTCTTCAGGCTGTTTTTCTTTAGAGAGGCCTTTTTTTTAAAAATACCATAAAGGATGAGACAAACTGGTTGCCTTCACAGCCCAATGAGCAAAAAGAAAGCAGTACTCCTGTTACCTGGAGACATTCAAGAAGGCAAGTGCAATTAGTAGATAATTAAGCTGTACATAATCACAGTACAGGAGACAAATCACCTTAGTCCACAGAGGTATCAGGGCAGGAGAAGCCCTGTTTGGGAAACTACATGGCAGGGAAGGCAGAAATTGCGTGATCAACATTGCGTACCACATCCTCAGCAAACAGAAGTGAAAATTGGGCCTTTTCTTGCCAGCCTTCAACTTGGGAAGAGTGCCATGGCAGGGAGCGTGGCAAAGCTCGATCCCGCCCTGTGGCCTGTTAATGCAGTAGTCACTGTGGGAAGAGCTTGAAAACTGCATCAAGAAAAGTGAGGAGTGGGGTTTGGAGAGATTTAAGTCCTTCAGCACAAGGGGCTCAAACAGTGCCCAAGACTGTTGATTGCTCTTGGTTTGCCCACCATTTGTGAGAGGCACGGAGCTCCCCATTTCCTTCTGTGCCAGGAAGCCCTGCGGCTCCACCAGGCTGCTGGCTCTGGAGCACGGCACACTTCACTTAACCTTCGGCAACATTTATAATTAATGCTCAATCGATTTCCATAATGCAAGATCAACACACTGGCTTGGGCCTCTTCCTGCACATCTCTGCTCACAAGAACTGTCCTTAGTCACCTTATTTTGTCTTTCCTGTGAGATTTAACCTCTGAGAAATATTCTTGATGAACCTGCTGATCATAAAAATATCCAAATGTTTTTTAGCATGGGTCAAATACTGGCCTCAGGTCCCTTAGTGTTCCTTTTCCAGGAAGGGTGGCTTCTATTTACCATAATGTCAGGTGTCTGTGTCTTTTCCAAGGCTGTGATTAATTCTCCTACTTGTCTCTGCCTCTCCAAGACAAGGCCACTTCCACTCCGGTTGCCAAATTTTGAAAACTTGTGTCAGGTTTTAAAAAAGTGACCTTGTACAGGATTACCTCTGACATTCTGTTCGTGTCAGCCTTGGATTTTCGATATTTCTTCTGTTCAGAACTCTATCAGAGATTTTACCATTCTGAAGCAGAGGTCAGAGTGTTGTCCCATCAAGCATAGGCTGTGCTGGATTACCTTCAGCAAAAATATCCCTGATAAAAACCCCCAAACCTCACATGAAATGTTCTTGCTAAAGCCAGAATCTTCTTAAAAAAATGCATAATTGAAGGAGTCTGGTGGATGAAATGTCAGCTCCACTCCTTTGGCCTCCAAGTGGGGAAGAGAGGAGGACTCCCCATTCAAAACAGTGATGTGGTTTTGCCTCACACCTCTGACGTAGTAGTTATGTGGCATCTCTGTGTGTGATTTCTTTTATTTCTGAGGTGAAAGAGAGGATAAAAGAGTCTATATGGGCTTAAGTCAACAGTTTGTGTTTCATTTCATCACACATTTATTTTCTCCTTTCTTTCTCTTCTTGCAAACTACATTGAGGTGACATCGTAGACATACTTAGCACCTTCACAGACAGGACAGATTTGGATCGTCTGAGAAAGGAGTCGGTCTTCTAGAGGAAGAATCTGTAATACTAAAAAAAACCACTGCTTTCCCTGGGCAGGCCAAAGGGAGAGGGCTTCCAAATGCATGTGTGTGCTGGAGAGAGGAGAAACCATCTGGCTGTGGAGCTCAGCAGGGGCTTGGTTCTTGAAAGAGGAGACAGCGCGGAAGGGGAAACGCAGCTTGCAGTCTTAAATAGCTGTTTTGGGATTCAGCCGTGATTTTAAATACCAGGTTAGCCAAACCAGACGGCACAAGGTCCCTTTATCTCATAGTGCTTTGGATCCTCAAGAACTGATGTGGCTTTCAGATTCTCACAGATAACTGTGGGGGTGCTTAAACACCGGATTGGGCTGCCCAGGGAGGCTGTAAAGACTCCATCCTTGGAGATGTTCAAAATGCCACTGTAGTTGGCCTTCTTCTGAGCAGGGGCATTGGCCTGGGTGATCTCCAGAGACACTTTCCAACCTCAACTATTTTGTAACTGTGTGACTTTTTCCAAGTAACAGTTCCAGTTCTTGTATACTATCTGCTGCTGTCAAATATTTGGACACTAATGGCAAATAATGATGGAGGCTTCTTCTTGCAGTTGGTAGAGTGTCACTGAGGGAAAAATAGCACTCTTGTTATTTTCTAGCAGCAGTTAAATGTTTGAATGCAAGAGTGTAATCCACTAACCTCACAAGCACAATTTTGTGTAAGAAAAGTATGGACTGACAGAAAAAAACAGCCAATTTTCTTATTGGTCCTTAAAGAAAATAGAATTTGTTCTATTTGTGTGAGCATGTAGGAACACATGGGAGCCTCAAGTAGGCACCAGGAGCACGTACTGGTGCTGAGCTTGTACAAAGTGAAAATAAAAGCCTTCCCAAAAGAAACCTGTGATCCAAATACATCAGTTATGAAAATTGGCACATCTATAAAGAAATTCCAGATAAATCTATGTAGTAAAGAAAAAAAAAAAAGGGCTACTGCAGCCAATTAACTTCAGGATCTACTTGATAAATCTTTTATCTCAAATTAGCAATGTGTGTATTGAGTGAATAAAGATGAGCATGCTACTCTGATAGAAAACTTGTACATGTGAAACCTGTCATTCCATATTAGAAGACAAATGATCTTTTGAGGCATTACATAAATAATGGAATCACGTGGCCACCTGATCCTGGTTATTTCTAAGTGAAGGATAAGACATTTTGAACACCCTTTTATTTTGAATTGCAGAGCTATAATTCTCAGCACAAGAAAACAGCATTCAGCAGAAGCTGAATAGCTTTGAATGTTTGGAGTGAAGACTTTGTCCCTTTGAAATCAGTGGGAATGGTGTTCCTGGCTTAAATGAAGCAGAGATTTCAACCTCATTTCCTGGGAGGTGGTGCCTCTGGCTCACGTTTGCTAAAAGAGATAACCACTGGAAAATGGAAATTCTCTCTCTTTTATCAGCTGTTCATCAGTAAATTCTGCAAAAGCAAATGCAAAGATTGGTTATTTTGGATTCCCCACACAACCTGGGCTTGGCCTACATGAGGATGCTTTGTGTTGTGAGTGGCAGAACCAATGACTGTGGATGTTCTGTCTGCCTCCATCACCTAGCCTAAGCAGCTGCCTGAGCTCTACACGCACAAGCTGCAGGGAAGGCAGGACTGCTGGTCATCTGGCTGGTTGCTGCTGAGCACAATTTGCAACAGCTGAGCCTACTCCTCTGCTGGAAGTCAGGTGCTAGTTCAGGCCTTTCTCATCATTTTGCCTGATTTTCAGGAAATCTGTAGGAGCTTCCTAATCTTTGAAGTTTGTAGCCCTGTAGTGAGTGTGGCAGAAGCTGGACAACAGATTTAGATGGGATTTGCAGGAGCAGGTAGGCAGCAGGAGCATATCAGCTCTGTTTCTGGATGGAGTGGGGAGATGACAAGCTGGAAGTGGCATAAGTTGTTTCATGTTCTTATATGGAAACTGCTGGTGAATTTAGCAGGGATTAGACAGTTTTTCATATAGGTGTGGACTCATAGCTTTGGTAAAAGGAGGCAACCATTCTGAACCAGTTATTTAATGTGAAATACTGTTTTTTTAAATAGAAACTTCTGAGAGGAATTGATAATTATAAAAAGCAGTTAGGTTCCTGTGCTCTACAGTGGGCAGCAAATGAAAACACTTGCTTGAATTAACTCTGAATGAATGAATACTGTGGCAGGTTTTGGAGTTCAGGAGGAAGTTCAGACTACTTGGTCAGAATGGCCTGAAGATGATGGCTGAAGTCAGTTGCTTTGTGTCCTCTGTCTTTCGGGAATAAGACAAAGGAGTAATTAGGATCCAGAACTTGGGAGACATCCAGGAACTTGCAGGGTTTGCCCAATGTAAAAGGAGCTGTCTGCAGCTACCCAATGTCCTGCCACAGGTGGATGGCCTCAGTTTTAAACTGAGACAGGGGAGGTTTAGGTTAGATATTAGGAAGAAGTTTATCACCCAGGGGGTGGTGACGCACTGGAACAGGTTGCCCAAGGAGGTTGTGGATGCCCCATCCCTGGAGGCATTCAAGGCCAGGCTGGATGTGGCTCTGGGCAGCCTGGGCTGGTGGTTGGAGACACTGCACATAGCAGGGGGGTTGGAACTCAATGATCATCGTGGTCCTTTTAACCCAGGCCATTCTGTGATTCTATGATTTCCCACCTTCCCCTGAAGCACAAAGAACTGGGTGACAACGGCTTGTCCCACAGCTGATACAGCTTATTTGGGGGTAATTTGTGTAGAGCTCTCCATCAGTTTAAGCTTGAATTTTAATGTGAGAAAAAGCTCTGAGATCCAGGGCTGTTATTAAAAGAAGGTTTACGATGAATGCAGAGATCATTTAGGATCAAAACATGTGGAACAGCCTGCATATCTAGTTTCACACTCAGTAAAGTTTCAGGTAGATTCAGTGTGAGTTTACAGCCATATCAGAGATTTCTGTTTCGGGGCAGCAGGTTTCCTCTCACCCTCTCCCGGCTGCCAGCTCACCAGAAACTCACATTTGCAGGGTGTGCGTGTGCTCCCCTCCCTCTTTGCCCTCTGTCTGCTAGTCCTAGCTAGCCCAGGGACCTATTTTACAGCCAAGGTGCAACATTTCATTTTCACGCATGTCACAACTGTTAAGATTAGTATGTCAGCAGTGCAGTGTTTGCCCAGGTGTATGAGTGACAGTCTGAGGGTGGGAGAAGCGAAGGGAGTGGCATTGTGAGCATCTGTATGGCAACTGACATTCCTCTGGCTAAGCCTATTGATAATTCACTTATTTCCTTCCTCAAAACCTGGTGTTTCAAGTAATCTTTGTGCTTTCCTGCATTATAGGCAGCCTCCAAGGATGAGGGTGCTTTGGTGTTTATTTTTCCTGCTATGTGCCTCTGACTCAGCATGATAGAATGAGCAAAAGTGGTTTTATTTTGAAAAGACGGGGCTTACATCCCTGGGATTTTTGTCTCTGTGCTCTTCTCGTTATCAGCATTTCTGCTGAGCATCAAATATGAAGTACAAAGAGGATAATGTGTGTTATTTGCCCACTTATAGATATCTAGCTACATATACAGGGGTGTGGATATTTTCACTTGTGATACCAAGTTCTAACCAGTGATGTCCTGTTGTGTCTGAAAAATTCATTTACCTATGAAAAAATATGTTTGCAATCTCTAACACACCAGACCAGATCTCAGCTGTGTCTACTGATGACTTCACAGCTGCTTCGCATCCAAACAACAGAGGTAAAATTCTGCCTGATTTCCACTGCTGGCCTCATCTCTGTGTCCTTAGACCAATTGCTGTCTCACCACAGAGGCTTTCCCTCTGTTATTCCTGCCCTCTGAAACAGTTTTCCTGTATTCCTCTGTGTCCTTCGTTCCTTTTTCCCATTAGAAGTCTCATTTGAAAACATATTTTCTTCTTTCCCCTCAGCTCTTAATGTTATCCTGCTGCTCTCATCTATTATTTAGTTTTAGCTGTAGTATTTTGGGTAGAATCACAGAAATTAATGTATAGGATATGCTGAGATGGATCCAAGCACATTTTCCAAATCAAAATGCTCTCTAATCCTGAGAGTGCTTGCATCCAGCTGTGTGGAACAAGGGGAATTCTGCTGGGATAAGGATGGTGAGGAACCCCGGCAGACAAACCTGAGGAAGGAAAGATGTAGAGAATGGCAATGGGTCACTGTTAACTTGTCCCTCTAACAAGGACTGTGAGGGCATGGGTAAAGAAATTAGGAGGGTAGAACACCACACAAATCTTCACCAATCACAAAATAGAGGGGGAGATCTGGGAGAAAAAAAAGAGAAATTATTTGAAATGCTTTGTCTCCAGATGAGCAATGAAAAAGCTTTCAGAGCAGTGTTAAATCTAGGAGCATTAGTGCTGCACTACAGCCCTTCACAATGCTTTCTCCAGCTGATAGGTATTCCAAATGAATTTGTTATATTCCCAAACATACAGGATTCTGCAATTACGGTTCCTGTGCACCACATGCCAAAGGCACATCGATCCCCACCTTGTTCTCTATTAACTACACTGTATTGAAAATATATAGGCATGTCAGGTTGATTTTTCCAAGCTTTTTCTCAAGAATAATGAGTTATTTCTGCATTTGCGTAAAGGTACATCTCTGTTTACACAGGGCTTCCGAGAATACACAAACTTCTTATTTTTTTGCTTACGAGTCAAAACTATTGATGCTTTCTCTTTTCTCTCAGCTCCATCATTGGATGGTTTGTTTGTTTTTTGCTATGTTAGGGCTGATTTCCAACATTTTATCCCTAATTTAGCATAAAAAGTGCACAGTGGGGCTGGCTTACCCCAGGCTTTTGTGTATGCTTTACTATGTTGGCATTGGTTTCCTCTGTTGTCTGATAGAGTACTCAAGAAACATATGCAGCTTGTCCAAAATACATGCATGACAACTACCCTGAATGTACACGTTTTGCTATTATTCCCACATATGTTTTAGCAGGGCGGAGAGCTCGTTTGGCCTCCTATGCATTTGGTCAAGGAGAGGAAGGCTGTCCTTTCTCCCTTCTGTTCTGTGTTTTTATTTATTCATCACATTGCTCTTTCAACCCAAATAAAGAAACCCTAAGCGCTATCACAAATGGCAAAGATTATCATCAGTGGCCAGTATCCTTGCTACAATAAACTTCACCAACCCCTAGCATGAGACAAAAATTATACCAAGGGCCTTCTTATGAGGAGCTGAAACAATCCTGTAATAGTTGTTCTGCAGTTAATGGCACAAAAACTCAGTAACACTTAAGGACCTCCATACTGGATTTGATTCAGAGCCAGCTGGAGCCCTTCCATCAAATCAATGTGCTTCAAATTATGCCCCCAAATAGGTATGCCAAATTTTCATATTCAGCTTGGACTTTTCCTGCCTTTTGAACTTGTTCTTAGCAGCTGTGCAAGAATCACTTGAAGGGGTAAATAACCACTTGAGTGGTTATGAGATGACATGGTTGCATTAACTCTGTGTTTAGAAAGTCTGTCTGCGTGCAGGTCTTTGTCTGTGCCTGGAGCCCTGGCTGCCATGCTCTGATCTTACTGGGGAGAGCAAGCCTGCCTCTCGCAGTCAGCCAAGTAACCTCATCATCACAGCTCTCTGAGCACTGAAGTGGATCCAGAGACTCCAACCAAAAGGAGGTGCTAAGGGGACAGGCAAAAATAGTAATTTTGTTCTTCTCAGGCCCCGCGTTTAGCTGAATGGATGTTTCCTTCTGTTGTGATGTGTGTGTGTGAGTGGCATGGTGCAATGTACCTGGGTAAAACTTGGCCTTGGGATTTAAGCATTCTATTCAGATTGGGTTCTGATTTAGGCAATAGAAAGTTAAAAAAAAAGAATCGTGTAATCCAGGCAGGTGAGTTGAGGTGCTTAGCTTGCGTGTTTGTTTGCTTCAGTAAGTTTTCTCTACAACATAAAGATGCCAAAAAACAGTTCATACCCTTGAAGAGAAGTGCTACATCTGTTGGGTTTCTCCAGCAGGTGTGAGGACTCTCGGGGTGCGTGCTGCCGTTGGAGTTCAAGTCAGCACTGAATACAGGTACAGGGAGAGGCTCTTCAAAGGCTTTTTATTAGCAGTAGAGCTAATAGTTACACTTGAATAAAAATGAAGACTCGAGCTGGCACAATTTGTAGCTGACGCCAGCAAGATTTAACAAATGGCCACGTTCCCAGGCTGCTTGGGGCATGATGTCTAGTGGCATATGTAGATGAAGGATTGGAAGCATTAAAATAGCTGACCAAAACCCATCGGGCAGTGGGAAAATGGTGCGTGATCCTCTCAGCCCAGAGGCACTGCGGGTTTGCTTTCCCCTTAAAAAGCCAGAGAGGAGCTGTCTCGAGGACAAGAGATTAACTTTGAAGGAGGCTTCTTAAGGTTTTCAGTCTCTTTTTCTCTCCTGTTCTTACTGTAAAGACTCATAATCTTGGTTCAGAGCAAGGTACGCTTTAACCCTGTGACTGAAAGGAAGATCCTCTCTTGGCGGTGTTGAGCACAAAGCTGAAATGGGTATATACACAGCCAAGATTATATATAATTGGTATATATTATAAGTACAGAAATTCAAGTAGCTTTGCATTAATTTGAATAATTCTATTTTCTCCGACTGGTGTAAAAATTAAGGGGGAAGCTGCCAACCATTTTAATTTCTCTGTTTGCATGGAGTCTCTTCACTTGTCTGGGAAAGAGTTGCACTTGGTAAAACGTTGCCCCTATGAATAAAACTCTCCTTTATCTTAGGGATAAAACTCCTGCCGACTTCAGGGTGTTGTGATTTCATCCTGAGAAACAGTGTTTTTGGTAAAGAAAACTAATAATTAAAATAACTTTTGAAGCTTTCTCTGTGAAAAATAGGACAGGCAGCAAGCTTGGAATGTGTGACAGCAGGAGGCATGGTGACCTTTCAGATAAATGATCTGAAAAAATGAAGAACTGCCCATCTTATG
Organism: Gallus gallus; assembly: GCF_016699485.2. Classification (NCBI taxonomy): domain Eukaryota; kingdom Metazoa; phylum Chordata; class Aves; order Galliformes; family Phasianidae; genus Gallus; species Gallus gallus. Next base: position 10,530,035 of record NC_052534.1, read on the forward strand.
AAACCAAGCGCAGCATTTTGTGGGATGTCAGTGCAACAAAGGAAGGCAGAGGGCCCATGAAGATAGCAATTTGAAAGTATATTAATGCACTTTTTCAAATTATACACGCACAAACTCTTTGTGCTGCTTAAGAAAGCACTAACTTGTGGTTTGCTTTAAGCTTCATTCTGGTAGTTGTAAAACTGCAAGGATCTCCTGAATGCTTTTGGAGAGTCCCCATAGCTGTCTCTCCAGCTGGTTTGCTGCAGAGGGAAACATTCCCTAGGGAAAGGGATTTTCAAACTGAGAATGTATTTTACACACAAAGGGACTCTCTGAAGTTCCAGAAATTAGCTCAGTGGTATAATTTATAGGTAAAAGGCTCCAAAGGACCATGACATTTGAATCAGACCTCAGAAACTGTAATACTAGTGAACCTAGAAATGAAGAGGTTGTTTCAGTTCATCTTTCTGTGTGTTCCCTTTAAATTATATTTTCCTATTTTGCTCATATTTAGTCATATGAGCTACAATTTAAATAATAACTGCAGTTAATCATAGAATCATAGAATGACCTGGGTTGAAAAGGACCACAATGATCATTGAGTTCCAACCCCCTGCTATGTGCAGGATCGCCAACCACCAGACCAGGCTGCCCAGAGCCACATCCAGCCTGGCCTTGAATGCCTGCAAGGATGGGGCATCCACAACCTCCTTGGGCAAACAGGACCTCGTGCTGTAAGAAAGACAGCAGCTCACCAGTGAGCTGAAAGAAACAAACAATCCATTGAAAACCATCCTGCAGAATTGTTTATTAAGGTAATGCTCACTTTGAAGTCCATCACACGTGTAGCCTGAGTGAGCAAAAGGCCTAAGCAGGGATTTTAACAATTCACTGACAAATTGTTATCTGAGAAAAGAGTCACTTGATGAAACTATTTCATATTAATCATTAAGCATTAAATTCCCCAAACAAAGCACCCTTGTTTCGTGCTGTAATAAATAGCTGGTGCAAAATACAAGGATTCACTAGGAACTGCGCAGTTAAAATTACCTCCCAGGGAAGTACTGCACATGGACACACAGTCTGGGTCTTCAAGGGCTCCTCTTTGTTCGGTATGACCTATTAAAGGCTGACATTGGATAGTTTGTCACCAATTTTCCCTCCATAATAGAACTTCATATGCTCTTACATAAAACAAACATGACTTGAAAGCGAGTTTTCCCTTTTTTGCCCAGCTGAGCACTCAGAAAGCTTGCATGGTAGTGAGAAACACTTCTCATGGATATATTAAGTGCTACCATCTGTTTGGATTGTTTTGAAATGCATTTTTGGGCCAAAGCCTGCCCTTATGTGGATCCAGTTTAACATGAAAGACTCGGCAGTTCCCTGAATGTGAATAAGGCAGCAAAAATCACTCCTTTCATGCCGCCCAATCATGCCCTTTAATTTTACTACAATAACTTTAACCGAATCAGAATAGCAGCTCCAAAAATTGAGCCCTTGATTATCTTGATGACTACCTTAATCCCCCCTAGAAATTGCACTGATTTCAACGGCTTTCCTCCCCACTGAGCCCAATATTCAGGCAACAGAAGTGAGTCAAAGTGGGGAAATGGGAAGATTTGTTTTCGTTGGGTTTTGCTTTGACTTTGTGTCTTTTTTTTTTCTCCTGGTGCCTGAAATAAGAAACAAAAAATGGAAATATGGAAAAAGATGATAGAAGAACTTCTTTGTAAACCATATCTGTTGGTAGAAGGAGCAAAATAACTTTAGAATACTATATAAGGGGATATTATTACAGCCCCACTTCAGACCTTCTGCCTGCTCCAGCTAACACGTTTCAAATGGAGTGACTTTGTCAGAATTTACAGCATTTGGCAATCACAATTCCTATCTATTACAAGCCAAACTTTATTTTTAGTTCTTAATATTGTGTTAATTACATTATAATCAACATATACACAGGAATAGCAAGTTCACTTATTTCAAGCTTTTTCTCCTGAAATGTCACTTTCTTTTCTATGTGAGATGCATCTATTTTTTCACATCCTTAATTCTATATTTCATCTTGAATTTTGGCTTGCATATCAAAACCAGTGATGGCATTTCAGTATTGTACTTCTTTCCTCTCTGATTTCAATACATACCAAGAGAAAAAAAAAAAAAAAGAAAGCAACAAAATTAAAAGCTAATATGTTGAAGATCTTCATCACCTTTTCCAGATATTGTTATTTAGAAACGAAGAATGTATTCTAATTTGTGAACAACAAACATTACTTCTGTTGCCTTAAGCAACTGCAAACCATAGGAACTTGGAAGTTCTTGGAACATAGGAAGATGCGAGGAGCTCTGAGTTTTGTATGTCCTTAGCTGCTTTAAATGTTGATTCTGCCTTATTTTATGGGTCTGTTTCCATTAAATAGAAGGAAGAAAAAGTAAAAGAGGAGACTAAAGAGATTGAAAGAAACGCCACACTTCCAGCATTCCTCGAAGCATTATTCATCGTTTGCAGGGATGGTACACTTGTAGGTGTAATAGTGTGTTGTGCGTGCTTGCATGCTGCATGCAAGTCCATGTTGTTCTCAGACAGGATATCCAACACAAGCCAGCTGCTGCTGGCTTTCATTCATCTGTCTTTAATTGCTTCACCTAAAATGCTCGAGATCTCTGAATTTTAGTCAAACCCACAGACCAACAGTCTTACTCTTCAAGCCCTGTCTGCCACCAGTTTGGCTGCTCAGTTTGTGAGTGGTGGTAGAGATGAGATATGATAGGTAACATTTCCAGAAGCCTCCAGCTTACATGGGAGCCTGCCTCTTTATCTCAGAGAGGCACTCAGGAGTTGAAGTCCACTAGGAAATCAGTGTGTCCAGGCATGCAGATACTTTGATAAGACACCAGCCACATCTGAACCTGCACCGTTTGCTGCCTCCTTGCCTCGTTTCTAAGGCAGTGCAGCTGATGAGCTCAAACTCCATTATCTGTATGTGATGGACAACTTCTCAGCCTATTCTCCCAGGTAATTAGTGATAAGATGAGAGGAAATGACCTCAAGTTGTGCCAGGGGAGGTTCAGGTTGGATATTAGGGAAAACTTCCCCAAAAGAGTAATCAGGCACTGGAAGAGTGGTGGAATCACCACCCTGGAGATGTTAAGAAATACAGAGATATGGTACTTAGTGACATGGTTACTGGGCAATATTGGTGGTAGGTGGATGGTTGAACTCAATGACCTTAGAGCTCTTTTCCAACCTTAATGATTCTATGATTAAATGATATGAGTGATATGATTAAATGATAACATCTTTGAATGTGATGGAATGGCTTGAAGAGGGGAGTGTGTGGTGCTTTTTGACATTAAATACATTCTCTGATGATTTTTTCTGAAAAGCAGAAACATGGATCTTTGTTTACACTAGAAATATGGTGTCCTGAGTTGTGCCTGTCTTTATGGGCTCTGTCCAGGGCAGCTGGCATGGACCTGATACCAAAACAAAGTCAACCAAAAGGTGAATGGGGTAGGAGAGCAAGCTCCAGAGGCTCTCCAGCTTTGTGCTGTGATGCTGCCCAGAATCCTTACCCATGTATTGAAGTGGAAGTGTTGCCATGACAAAGCAGACACTCAGATGTGACCTGAAGGTATAGGTGGGAGTTTTGCATTGCCTGAGGAAAACCCTCCTTGGGATGCCTCTAGCAAAGCAGGGCAGACCGTGGTGCTGAGACTGGGGCTGCTGGGTGTAGCGCTTCCTTCACAGTGCGTGCTTCAGTGGGTTGTAGTTATTGTACTCATGCAGAAAGCAGCAAGAGCAGACTGGGACCACCTAGGATGACTTTGAGATAGCTGAAGCTTTTACCCAAAGAGGCTTGAGCATCCTTCCTTTTGGGCATCAGGCACACTCCTGGCACCCTGCATCTGCAGTTTCAGATGAGATCTTGTGGGGTGAGGCAGAGAATAGGAAGGCATTCTTTGTTTGCTTCTTTGTGGTCAGCTGTCTTTGACCAAGAAATAAAAACATACACACGCTTTATCTTTGTAAAAATAAATAAGTACAGGGCTATGTATTACAATCCACTTGGGAACTGGATCTGGTCCAGAACGTGGCAGCTTGCTTGTTATTAGCCCTGGTTTCTCCCTCAAGTACTTGCAGCCAAAGCTCCTGTGCTGGCTGATCTCTCACTTCAGGGAGAGGTTTCTTTTCTTTTTTTTCTTTGTTTTTTTCTTTCTTTTTTTCTTCCCAGTTATAATCTTAGCCATAAATGGAATGGGACTTGCCTCTTGCTTTGAATGATGCTGCCTCATTTGTCCTCTGGGGCTTTCCAAGCAAGGGCCTCAGCTCCAGCATTCTCTCACTCTCTAGTCCTGAAATAGTTTGTGGATCTTCTGAGTAGTGGGCCAAAGCCATTTTGTTTTTAAGGTGATGATAGAGATGGGAGCTAGGGGAGGGGAATTAGAGCCTGAGATGTCTGTTTTAGTTGGCAGATCGTTGTTTTGAACCAATCTGTTTATCTGCTCAAGCCAAATTTCTTGCCGTCCAATCTGTATTGGTGTGATGTGCACGTCCTGACCAGTGACCATGCTGAACTTCCCAGCTTTTTTGGGGGTCCACAGGCTGGGGAGGGGGAACTCTTGCAGAAGGACATTTAGCTTTACTCACTCCATGCCCCCTGTGACCAAAATGCTCAACTGTTCCAAAATATCACGTGTTTTTTCACAAGTGCAAAATCAAGCATTTCTGCTGAAACAAAACCTCATATTTAGACAAGGTCACTGTATCATGCCTTGTTTGAAACAGGATTTTGTGTGTTTGTGTGCTGAGGGAGAAGAGTACGGAGAGCTGGTCAAGTTAGTAAAATCTCAGAGGATGAAAGTCGTAATAGATGTAAAACCAACTGCATTTTTATTTCCTGGATAATCAGGTTCTGATCCCTAGGGGTGAATCTGTCACAGTGTGCACCTGGTGTTGGTACAGATCCATTTCCTTTAACTGAACTCGAAATACAGTTGCAGATAGGGAAGATTTTGCCCACCTTGCTTGGTCAAATACAGCACTGTTCCATTCTTCTCTCCCCTGGGAGGTTTGTGAAGTTCGATATAGGAACCAGGAGAAAATACTTGCTTTTAAAAATGTATTGACTTCCTTTCAATTGCCTGGGCTTATAGACCTTCAGAAGGTGGAGAATGCGGTTAATAAAACTTCTTTCACCTCCTGGGTGGGTTTTAATAAGCTCCTTCAGCTTGAGAGAGTGGCTCCTCAGCTGAGTTTAATTTCAGCTCCAGATTTCACTAGCCTATGCACAATATAAGAACCAGGCATATGTGCTGCATCATCTCTCATAAGGTTTGGGCATCTACAATGGGCAGGTAACCATCACTAGTCCCTGGCTAATGTTATCCTGTTTGCATGATGAATGTAGTATAGGAGGGAGGTTCCGCTCTGAAAAATAGTAGAGAAAATATTACTTATAACTCTTAATCAAATTCTGTAGCATTCTAAATTTTCAGCAACAATTTTCTGGTGTTTCCCATTAGGGGACAAAGACTGCTGTCAGCTATGCTGACATAAACCCAACTTCCTTTAAAAGAACTATTCTGGATTCAGGAGAACTGATTTTTTTTTTCCTCTTTGTCTTTCTTTTTTTCCTCCACAGTTAAAAGTAAAAATGCAGAAGCATGTTGAGGAACTCCAGGGTCTTTTGCACTAAGCAAAAAGAATCTGATTTTAACATAGCTGGTGACACTTAGTTATTTGGTTGAGGATGGGTTTAGTTATTGAACTGCTGCGCACATATTGGAGGCTTGAGTTATCTGAACGCCCTAATTAAAGAACAAAACAAACCTTTTATTTCATTTTATCAGTGCTTAGGAGTACAGATATTTAAGCCACTTAGGAATGCAGAATTTCATATTCTTTATTCTGTGGGTCCCTCATTAGAAAAAGTAGCTTTTGTTAATTGCTGGTAGCAGCTCTCAATAAGATTTACTGTTTGGGTTAAAAACCATTATAAAGCCTGACCTCATTACATAAATTACTAATTCACAACAAAGCAGACATATTATCTATTCACTTGGTGGGAGCAGTTTGCTGAAAGCCCTCTTTAGTTCCTTTGGGTGAGTGTGTGGAGCGATACCTGATGCCTCGCTCCGGTCTGGAGCTCAGATGCATCCTTGGTCAGTGCATGCCACCAACAGGAGCTGCAGTCTGCTTGGACTGACTGCCAGAGCTAGTTCCCACTCAGCTACCAGCGGTCACCATGGAGAGATTTTGTACTGGAACAGCTCATTTTAAATATTAGATCTCAGTCTTTAAGCATGTACTGAGGGTTTACAGTCACTATTGCTTTAGAACATCTGCTTTTTCATAGGCAGGGAAAAAAAACACTTAAAAAGCCTAAATGATAGATTTGGCATTGCGTGTTTGTTATGGTAGTAACCGGTGACGTAGCATAGAATGGCCCATCTATAAATACTTTAATATTATTTAATAAATTATGACAGGTTTTATAGCATAGCTAATAATAACATTAAATGTTTCTGCCTTTAACAGGCACGCACATTGTTTTAATGATATCTCCGTGCTATATGCTTTGCAACAGCTTGTTATGGCTTCATCTGTTAGGCATTTACTGTGCATTCATTTTATTTATTTTTGAGGAAAAAGGAATGCTTTCTAATATGATATGAAGGAACATAGCTGCATCGATTGCCCATTTAACAAATATGACAAAGCGTTTATGAAAGAAGACCAAACTGAAATTGGTACTTATACACAGGCATAACTCACCTGGAGCAGGGCTTGCCTTTGAATATCTGCCTCAAGGCCATCCTAAAATATGACCCGTGGTGAAGTAGCTTTGTTCCTTTGTGGTTGTTATCTATGACTTGAGGGAAAGTGCAGTACTGCCCAGTGCATTGGGCTGGGTTCCTGCTGGGGCTGTGGGGCCACTGGGTGGCTTCAGGCAAGAAGTAGCCCTGGTGGTTGGTTGCAGGAGTGGCTGGGACTGTTGTGTGAGGAGTTACAATCATAGAATCATAGAATGGCCTGGGTTGAAAAGGACCGCAGTGATCATCGAGTTCCAACCCCCCTGCTATGTGCAGGGTCGCCAACCAGCAGACCAGGCTGCCCAGAGCCACATCCAGCCTGGCCTTGAATACCTCCAGGGATGGGGCATCCACAACCTCCTTGGGCAACCTGTTCCAGTGCGTCACCACCCTCTGGGTGAAAAACTTCTTCCTAATGAAAAACTTCTTCCTAAGAAGAAGTTAGGGTGAAGGTATTTAGTAACAGCCTATCTTGGTGAGTAATACCTTTTCAAAATCTTGTGTTGTAGAGTAGATCCCTACCTTTCTCACCCCCTGCTTTTCACTGTGCCTGGAGGGTATGCAGTGAGAGGTTGAGTTGCTCTTCAAGAAGCAGCGTCTGCTGGAAGAATTGCAATGTGGTGTTGTCCAACAGACCCTATCTCATGTGTGTCATGCTGTTCCTGGTGTAGCTATCTTCAGTATCCATTCATTGTGAAGGAAACTAAGCACAACTGAGTCTTCTGTTGAGAGTTACGATGACTTCATTGAATGGCACTTGAAAAATAAATACTGTCTGATACCACTGAAAAGTTCTGTGCATGGTAGTGCTTAGAGAAATCCTCATTTGGGAATTTTTTCTTATTTTTTTCCTCTCAAGCAAAATTACGAGTGCTGCAAGAAAGAAAAAAACTTTCTGAGTATTTAGGATATAATTGCAGGTTATTATTATAGACATCTTTCCTTTGGGGATCTGAAACTACAGTACATTTCATTCTGATTAAATTAAAGAGACCAACCAGCAATTCCCAGCTCATGGCAGTCAGTTTCTCTTGCTTATAATGCCGCTGAGATCAATGGGATTCCCCACAGAGTGAGGCACTTTTTCACCTGAGTGGAGCTACCACTACCTGAGCTTGTTACAGCACCTAAAGCATCTATATCCACCTCTATCCACTGCTGCCTGTGCCATGAGGGTGAATGTAAGTGTTGGAGAGTTCCTAACCCCAGGTATTTGCTATACACTGGCAGATTTCTTCTCCAGAAAAGACACTAAATAGGGAACCAGCTGTTCCACATGCTAGCTTGCAAAACCTGTGACCAGCAGGGGAAGTCACAGGAGGGAACACTGTGTTTTGTCAGACTTTTTTCCACCCCAAATGTTTCCGCTGGTTGAACACCTAGGACACTATTAATTCTAATGGAGACACTCAAGACACCAAACAGTTAAGGAGGAAATATTAAAGCATGCATAACAGATACTGGCCTTGCAAGGCTGCTGGATACAGCCCCTATGTGTAAGTGCCTCAATGCAGATGTTGGTGCCTCTCTTCAGGTGGCTGGGTTTGTGAATGCTGGTATTGTGTATATGCCAGGAATACAAGTTGAATCTCTTGACTTTGTGGTTTTAGCTCCTAGGCAGCATTTCTTCTTCTCAGTACACTGTATATAGTGCTTATTCATATGGAAAGCACGCATGATGGTTTTCTTGATGTTTTCTTAGTGTTGATCAGAATACATGGAGTTTGGAGTTCTTGTTTGGGGGACTCTTTGGTTGCTGTTAGAGGAGTGTTTTGTTATCTCAGTTCATCCATTTCCTGGTTAATTCTCTTTGGGTGCTCACTAGCATTGCTCCTTTCACCAACTTCATGAATTAATAAGCGACCACCAGGTTTCTGAACCACAAAGTATAACCGCACCATCCATATTAGGGTCTCTTTTTGTAGAAGAGCAGAGCAGTTTCTGCTGTCTGTAGGAACAGAATAGTATCTTGACATCCTGAATCAAGGAATCCACCTCAGCAGGCAAGCTTTGACTCTGAAGTGGCAAGAAAAGGTTGGGGAGAACTATATGGATGAGCAGAAAAGGACTGCTCATGTCTTTGCCTCCCTTCCGACCTCCTGGGTTTTAGAATAATCTGGGGAAGTGAAGATAGCAAACAGATTGGACAAACTAGAGTAGCAGGGATTCTTCTCTGCCTACAGGAGCTATGTGAGTCTGGAGTGCATTCAGAACAGGCATCTTTTGAGAAAATCAATGGCCAACCTGTAGTAAGTGTCCAGCATGCATGCCACTGTAGGCTTAGAAGTTGACTGAAAGCAGAAATTGGCTGAATGGGTGTTTTTGGGGGTGCATATCAGGGGCAGACATCTGTTGGTGCTTTAATCTCCTACTCCAGAGTGTGTGATTGTGAGAACTTCTCCATTACAAGGTTGTGCTTCTTTTTTTTTTCTTTGCAAATCCTTTTCCCCCCTCACTTCATTCTGGAAAACAGCCGAACTGTTTTAACTGAAACTTTCCCAAATAACTCAGCCCAAGACAGACAGGTGCTGGCTAGGAAAATCTAAAACCAAACAGAGAGAATTTGGCAATGTTTTCAGTAGATCAAAACCGAGTTTCTTAATGGAAAGTGTCAGGCATTCTCAAATATAAGTAGTGTTAATGCACAGTCTATAATTATGCAAATGAACAGTGGGTGTCTTTGCCAACTGGACACTTTTCCCAAACGTTGCATTCACTCCTAAGAGTCTCCAACAGTTGCATGAGATTTAACAAGGCTGTTACAAACTCAGGTTTTGAGCGTGGCTGTGAGCAGCTCAAGCATCTGCTGAGAAGTAACGGATCAATTCAGACCCAGGGATTTATGCAGAAGTGGGACCATGAAGGGTTTTGGGCTGTTCGGAGAGGAGCTTTTTCTGCTGGTAGTGAAAACTGATTACCTTCTCACTGTCATGTAGGTTTCTGTAAACAAGGTAGGAGCTAAAACTGAAGTTGTGAAAGGATGTTTTGATGAGTGAGGATTAAAAGGTGTAATCACTGTTTCTGGGATTGGGATTTTGCAGTGCCAGCAATGGAGCAGCCAGGAAATACTTTCTTTTCTCTGTCCTGTAAATACATCCTGATGGGTTTGTCCCTCCTCTAAAGGAACAGGAATTCATTGTAGCTGGAAATGAGTAGTTGTACCATATATACTGAGGTGAGAATGGTACTCCTTCCATCTTATACATGAGATCAAGATTAAACTAATCACAGGTTTATGCTGGCTTTTTTGTTGTTGTTGTTTATTTGTTGCCTTCTCTTGTGCTATGGGGCAGGGACCTTCATGGTTCATCTCGACATTTTTCCTTAACTGGTGTTTGGTGTCTCCCTTGTTCTCTTCTGTTCTCATCCTTTGGCACATTTTGATGAAATAGATGTGGAAAAAGTAATGCTATTTATTTTGTTCTGTGCTCTTGGTATTGTGCTTCTTGGGGTTTACAAAGGAGCTCAGAATAGACACTATGGGCCTCACAACTCATGGCAGCCTTCCATACACCATGACACAGATGGTTCCTGCCAGTTCTCTTGCTACAAAAGGAAGATGCCAGCATTAACTAACCCATAAAGCTCCTTGACACTGGGCATCCACCCAGGTACAGCAGTTTAAACCTCCATGGTGTCTTAAATGGTGCTGTTAGTGTTGTTGCCTTGGTGCTCTGTTTCCTTCCTGTGTTAACCGTGAGCTTTCATTATAGTGAAGGAAGACAGCACCAAGTGATCAGCAGAGCAGAAGCAGACATCACAGTGACAATTTAATATTTGAAGGGTGGTTTCTGCTGTGGGAAATGTGGAAGGGATTCTGTCATATCAGCTCCATACTGGGAGTATTTTTCATGGTTTCAATCTGGGGTTCAGTTTTTGAGCATGTGATGGAGCTATAGACTGATGGCTTCTCTCTGAAAGAAAAGCCAGCCAAAATCCTTTGGGAAGAAGTATTTCCTGGGTGAGTATCCCTGGTTAGGAGACATCAATACATACATCTTGGTGTGAGCGACGTGCGGTGGCGTTCTGGGGGTGTGAACAGCCAGAATAGTAAGCGTATCCATCACTTCTATTTCTAGAGCAGCTAGAAAGATATTACTAAGCAATTAGAAGAGAGAGGAGATGACAAATTGGAATGCCTTTCTCTCTGTTTTTCAGAAGATGATCTCATTTTACACCAGATTCTCAGCTGCTGTAGTTCATAGTGCTCCCTTGAAGCCTGTGCTGATGTGCACCTGCTAAGGATCTGGCAGTGGCATGCTTGATTTTAAAAAGAAAATAACTGTGGTTGTAGTGTAAAATCAGCTTAGTTTTGGATTAGAAAACTTCAAACATTTTAGTAGCTCTAGAAATTGCATGTATCACAAGTTTGGGAGGTTGCAGTCTGCACAGATGCACTTCCTTCTTGTCTTTCAGGTGAATTTGTGTGATAATCCACTTCTGTGGCTGCTTTGGAATATTCTCAGACTTTTCCCTAAGTGTTTTTCTTTGTTATTTATTTTCAAAGCAGTAATTAAAAAGATACATATATATCCTCACCGGACTGATTTGTCTCCATCCCCTGCCCTTGAGTTTATCTCATTCAGTCCCATCCAATAGTTTCAGGCAATAATATGAACTGGAGCTGCTGGTATTGTCAGACCTTGGTTGTTGTTATCTAAGGTGCAGTTTAAACTGCCAAAAGAGAACATTTCTTCTGCCGATGACCCAAGAACTCAGTACATTAGCTGTCACTGGAAATGCAATGTGGGCCCTTGTGTTCTGTGGTCTCCAGGAAATGTTTTCTCATCTCTTTCTTGTCTCTTTGCCTCTCATCTCCCTCACTGTTTTCTTGACTGCATGAAGCTAAGAAGTCAGAGATGCTTCTGTTAATGCCGCATCACGTGTTGCCCGGGTGCAGGCATATCCATAGGCAGCATAATACAGGCGCATTCACCAAGGGTTGCTTACAACATCCCTGCAGCTGATTTACATGGGCCCAGGGGAAGGGTTGAACTGTAATCATGAGGAGGCTCTTCAACTCCACCAAGACTCCTTCAAGGCACAGCAAAACATCCATGCCATCTGATGGGAGAAGGTGGTTCAACTCCCCCTGCTTTTCTAAGAAGGCAGAAACAATACACTGCATATTTACATAGAATCCCCTTAAGGACATCTGTCATGCCGGAGATTAAACTGAATGTCTCTCCCCAGTTTAATGTTATGCCTCCAGGCAGTCTAAGCCCAATAGATTTAGTTACTCTGCTCCAGATCCTAGATTACTAACACAGGCAGTTTTTTATTTTCCAGAAGCATAGAACCTTTGCTTGTAAAGTACTGTCTTTGTGTGGGTTTTCTAGGCCACTTCCACTTACATTTTGGAACCTGGCCCTGTGCTGGATTTGTGGTTAGTGTTTTTTGCATTAACTTCTAGCAGCCACACTTTCCTCACTTGTATCTCCATATGGTGCATTAGGTGAGTTATTCAACTCATTTCCTTCCATTCGTGGTGAGACACACCGCAGAAGCTATGTTTCCATCCATCACCTTTTATGCAGAAGAAGCTTGCGTTACCCCTAGGACTCCAGCTGCCACTGAAGTACTAGCCAAAGAATGGAGCTGAAAACAGTGGTTTGAATGTTATATTGGTGTCTAAAAGCAACTTTTCTTACTCAGGGTATTGCTCACTTTTGCTCTCCTGCCCTGGCTGAGTCCAGATATGTGCTGTTTGCAGCAGGGAATCATTTTGTTCTGTCTCTTGCTTGCTTGCTCGCTCCGTGTGGCCTGAATCATCACTTAGCCACAGCAGTGTTTGAAAATACCTATTAATTTGTGGAAGAAAAGGAGATTCATTTAAGAAGGAAATTGCAGTAGTTCCTCCACCAGGGGCACCACTTGGCCAGTTGACTTTACCGCCAGAGACATGTCTCCATTAACGCAGTCAAAGGAAGACAAATAACAGACAATTTGGAAACCTTCTGCAGGATGAAATGCCCAATTCTCATTTTTCGCCAGTCGGTTACGAACAGGGAGCTGGAAGGAAACCATAGCTCTGTGCTATCCCAACGTCACCCCTGACTTGAACAGGAGGCTTTTACCAGCAGCCTGTCAGCAGGTGATTCACAGAGGGAACAAAGGATTAACTCTTTTTAAGTGGCTGCTTATCAAGCCAGCTTTGCTCATTAGATGTAAAGTTCTGTATTCTGCCAGCAACTTTCATATTTGTGAGCTGAATGTCCCATCTTGTGGTAACTCTTGCATTCTACAGTGTTGGGTTTGCCCATACGTCCTTAAAGCAATCCCAGTAAGCGTGGCAAGTGTGAACCCTCCTTTCTCTCACTGTTTCTCCTTGATGGTTTTAAGGTCCTGTTTAATGGTAAACCCCATGTATTATTTTGCAGTTTCCACGCACAATGCCAAGTCCACGAGTCTTAGATCAGGCTCACCCAGTTAATCCTTTGATTTCAGTCAATAATAATGACAGATGAACAAGCCTCGTAACCTATCTTCCAAGAGGTTTCCAAATGAGCAGCCCATGGTCAGCATTATGGCTCTGCCACATATACTGTCATTCTTTCCCCTTGCTGTCTGGCTATACTTTGAAACTTGAACCTCATCAGGCAAGTGTAGAATTTGCTAGGGGACTTAAAACACCTCGTTAGCTATATGAGGGCTTTCAGGGCTCTTAACAGATTTCTCCATTAAAGTCATAAATTTCTCCATAAATTCCTTTTTATATTTGAATCCTAGTCACTACCACCAACTGTGGCATCATCAAGGAATAAATTAAGGCTGTTAGGAGGCTCCTCTTGCCAGCACTTCCTATTAAAGCTCAGCTGCACTGGCTTGCAGCAGTGTAGGTGCCTGTGTACACGTCTCCATGCGGCATCTCTGGAGACTCTTGCTTTCTGGCTGCTTTACAAGGAGGCTTTTGCATTCTGTCTCTCCAGCTTTCCCCACATGTCCAAAGGGCCCAGTCCTCCACTCACTCTCCTGTGTAGTGCTGCTGTGTGGCTGGTTATGCTTATATCTTATGCAAATATACTTTAGCTTCAAAATGGTTAAACTCCATTGTGCGTGAAAAAGTGGTAGCAAAAGTGTCCCTGATGGCTGCTGATGGACTATCAGCATTCTGACACTCAAGCAGACTCCCAGAAGCAGAACCTGAGAGTAGCCGTACTCTGTGAGAGTCTGTCTAAGCAGAGTGCTGTCCCCCTTGTGGGTGTCAGCCCAGCCTGTGAGATGCTCAAGGAGAGAGTGGGATATCTTTGAACACCTATACCTGAAAATAGGTGGCCCACCTGGCCCTGAATCTTTTCCAGTCCAGTCTTTGTCCTCATGACATTTTTAGCATTCAAATCATCCAACTTTCAGTAGCACTTGCCAGCTCCAGAGGGTCTCTGGGGCTTTGGGGGCTGTTCATCTGCATGGTAGCCCCAGACAGAAGTGCGGCTAAGAGCCACCATCTAAACGTAAAGAACTTAGCTTTGAGTTCAAAGCTCTGTGATTTGTAACTGGAAATGCTGAAGACTTTCAGCTAAGAATTTCAAAGCTACAAAATCTTTAATGAGAAGCTTTGATACCTGAAGTGAGATAATTCAGGGGTCCTGCTGATTTAAACACTGAGATTAGTGCAAGCCTGGCATCACTTCCGAACTGAGCTGTGTAAATACCTTGTGGGTATGAGGGTGAAACTCTCCAAACCTTCTTCTGTACTCTGCAAAACTTATTCTGAACAACATGAGAAGACACATGCAAAATTTCAAGGGAGGAAAGGAAGAACCTTAAAGGGTTACATCCTGCATCTAGACTCAGCTTGCAATGAAGAGACTACATAACCAAAACCATGACCGTGCAATTAAGGTGGCTCTTTGTGAGTTCATCCACTTCAAATTACAGAGCTGTATGATTATGTCCCATGGAAAAATCACATAGACAATTTGAATCTGAGGGCAGGTGTCATGGTTAGGGTTTTCCTTGCTCTGCACTTGAACTTTGAATTTAAGAGAAATAGTCAAAGAGATTGCAAGAACCTGGCTGTGAATTCAGCTGTGTCACCACTTGAAATCTGTTGTGCTTTCATTATGTTCTTCTTCACCATTTACTCGAAGGACTTATTCTTTGAGGGAGATTTAGCTATACTGAAAAAGGCCATTTTCAAATGATAGTAGATGCTTTTAAAGCTCTTTCATGATGGCAAAGGTGTGGTGAGAACAGGCTGCATTCAGGGGGTGCAGATCACCACTCTGTGCGAATGTGCAGGACTTCTGCAAGCTTGGGAAGGCTGCAGAGCTGCACCAGCTGGGAGTACAGACTTGCCTTTCTATGGGAACATATGCTAATCCTGGCAAAGAACTGAAGCCCAGCTTGTGAACTGCTTACTTGCAGGGATGAGCAGTTAAAATGGCTTCCCTGGGCATCGTAGGTGAAGAACTCCTTAGCAGCAGGAGTACCGGGTTCGCAATGCAGCCCTTCATTTTCATCCTGTAAATTGCTGCTGCTGGGTTCGCTCAGTGCTGTGAATGATCATCGCTTTACGATGGATGACCAGAGAGGATGATGTGATCTGAGGCTGAAGGGATCGATATCCGCTAACGCAAAAAGAGGAAGAATTCCTTCTACCGCAGGTTGCGTTACCTCTCTCTAAAGCTCCTTCAGCTACAAAGCTGCAAAGGCAGATACGTGAGCTCTGTTTCACCAAGCCATCAAACATGATAACAGTCAGTTATATAAACATCTGAGTGTGGAGACATTTGATTCCGGTGCTGTGTGGGCAGCCTGGTTTGCAGCAGAGATTTCTAAACAGGCAATCCGGTTTTCCAGGTAATTAAAAATGTTTGCACAGGCTAGTAGATTTATCTTTTGAAACCATTTTAGCACTAGTGCTCTCCAGAGTGGTATCAGTTGACACAGTGCATAATCTAGAAGAGACTAATTGCTGCATGATTTCTAATTTTTCTGCAGTCATGTAAATGAGCTGAAGTCTGCACAGGTGGAGCCTATTAGAGTGAATGATTTTGCTCTCATGTTGTTATCTTCATTTGCTGTTGTCTTATCAACTCAAAGTAGGAAATCTGCTGTCATGAAAAGCAGGCAAGGGAACAATGTCTGACTGAAAAGTCTTGTTTCATTATTTTTTAATTCATACAGTACTACCTGCCTAATGCAGTTTTCTGATTACCATGCTAGGCAGCCAGTAATGCAGTTTTATTCAAATAAGGGAAGCAGTGCTTTAATTTAAGCTAAGAAATCATCCACATTTCTTACCAGGCAACAAGGATTGTGATTCAATAATACATGAATTTAATAATGCATAATGGTAGACTTTGCAGGTACTAAATAGCAATATCAGAATGAATCAGTATACTATGTTATTCTAGGGGAGCCCGTCCCCTTTGCGCATGTGCTCTGTCTCTGCTTTTCCTTCCCTTGAGCTATTTCACTCTTCAAGAGGTGAGATAAACAAATTATCTTTTAGTTTCGGAAACAAAGTATTGCAGGTTTCCTGTAACCTTCGGCTGCACAGCCAGGCCCTGCAGTGGGCTGTGTGCTGCTGTCCCACGGTATGCTGGGCTGCAGCAGGGGAAGGGAGTTAAGTGGTGCTGTTACCATCAAGAAAGTTCTCAGGAGTTCAGCAAGCACAATCACCTGCTATCATCCTGGAAACCCTTTAATATATTATGGGACTCCATCTTCAAGGGAGCTGGCTGTGGCACCTCTTAGGAGGTCAATCCAGGACATGAATACTCTGCTGGTTACAAGCTGGTTGCTTTTCCCAATCCTAAATAGAGTCACAGCTTTGTGCTGTCATCCATTAATGTGAGGAGGTGTTCTCTTTGTCTGGTGTTATATCCCACCACGTTTCAGATAGCAATTACACTTTTATTGTGCTGTGTTGTTCTCTAGCTGCAAATAAGCTACCTGAAATTGATATATCTCAGGTAGATCATAATACTACACACAGTCCCTGGAAGAGAGGAGAGACTGTATTTACACCATCTAACTAAAGTGGCTGGTCTAGGAGGCTGACCCCCCAGGGCTTTTCCCTCCATTCATTAGCATCTGAATCTGTCAAGGTTTTATCCTGGTGCTTAGTATGGGCTAGTGAGGAAGGCTGTGCCAAAGTCTGGGCAGATGCTTGGCCTTCATCTCCATTCAGCAGGTAAGATTTCTGACATGGTAGCCATCCACATAGTCCTCCTGAGCATCTGCTCTCTTCTCTTTGGAAAAGAAAGCATGAAGTGCTTCTTAAAACATGATGCGAAGGTGTAGGTTCTCATTCAGTTTCTCCTATTTTGTGATTCTTGTCTTCACGTTTTCCTCCGGAGGCCCCCAGTCTCTTACATCTCAGAAAGTCTCTGTCTCATCCTGGGATTGTGCTATTTTGCAGTTCTTTGTCACACTTTGGTTCATTGAGTCCTGTGTTCCATCGAGTTTGCTGCGTCCACTGGTAGCTGTGTTTGTTTTAGTTGAAAATGATGTTGTCACCACAGTCAGACATGAGCACCCAGATGTAAATCTAAAGGGCCAACTGCTCAAGAAAAGAGGGTTTTCTATAAAAGCACTGTAGAGCAAGGGGAAAACAAAAAGAAAACCATGGGCCTGATTCTGCTCCTGCCAAAAGGGTATGTTGATCTGTTAGTTTCCATTCTCCAGCCCTCAAAAATGTTCCCTCAGTGCAATCCCATTGATTTCAATAGAATTATTCCTCATTCACACTGTCCTCATATGTTTGTAATAAAAATTCTTACCAGTGCCATTAATACCCTGCAGATTATTCAAACTGAAAGAGTTTTTCAGAACAAATTCAACTTTCATCATTTATGCTCTTTGTACACTCCTAGCATTTCACTCATCATGAGCAATAAAAACTTACTGATCAGTTTCACTTTTATTTACTACCCAATTAATTCCCTGGCACAACGACATCCTATTTAGGTTCAACGACATTGGAGTGAATTGGGCTGAATTTTTTTTTTAGGCAACTTATTTACATTGCACTCTTTATTTTTTAAGTTGATCATGTCCTTTTATTGGCAGCTTAGGAAATAAAACATTTGTATTCCTTGGTAGTGTTTCTCGTAGTTCTAGAATGCCCTTGGGAAAGCTCTGATTAACTGTACTACATTCAAATGTAGACTGATCTAATTACTGCTTCCATACCAAGAACTTCCAGAAGATGAGATTAGATTGTTTTCAGCTCCTTTGTGTTTGGAAAGTGCTTATGTATAATATCTGTGCATACATGCTACATATATATATTTGCATATGGATGAGTGCACATATATAACAAATAAGTTGTTTGGATATTTGTTTTCTTTAAGAACTATAAAAGCTGAAATGTTGTTCCTTTTACATTTAGACCTTTTTTCTTATATTAGTTTTCTTTTCAACAGCAAATTATGCTCATCCTCTGCAGACAGAAGCTCGCTTAAAGTTGTAAAATAGATTTCCTTTTGCATTGTCCCATTCAATAAACCTCTTGTTCCATTGTGGAGTCTGTGGGAGCTTTCTCCTGGGAAAAAACCAGAATGTGGAATTCATTACATATCGCCCAGTGCCCCATGTGGAGCGTTCATCTGGATTCCTTTGACACAAAAACGTGCTTTATGCCATTGCAGGGGCTTTTGAGAATTTGGAAGCAAATCCAGCTCAGAGCTGGTATATCAATGGCAAATCCTCTTAGCTCTGGTTACAGGAGATCAGGATGTTATTTCAGCATTCATATTTGGAAGCTGTTCCATTAACACCTACAACAGTAGATACGGATATATAGTTGGCTGCTGCTTAGGAGGATCTATTTGATGACTTATCCTGAAGGCAAAGTATTGAATTCTGCTCTTACTTGTGTCTATGTATCTCCACAGAGTTTGCTAGCTTAATATTTCTAGCATTACCATCATCACTCTGCCAATGCAGGACACCTAGCTCAAAGCAAAACACTCTCTATCTTCAGTCATCAGCACTGTACCCTGCTAACAACCTCATATCCTTAAAATGTTCTCATCCAGCTGTACAGCCTTCAGATATGGGTGTACTGCAGTGACTCATCCCACCCACTCATCAGCACTGACCCTGCTATGCCGTGTGCCTTCTGCCCCATGTTGCTCATGGCTTGCACCCCTAGTGGCTTGCTCATCTAAGAAGCCATGGGGTCAGGAGAAGAGGTACATTATGAGGGCACCATTCACAGAGGGTAATGTCAGGAGGGTTTCAAAACCACTGTTGCTTCTCACAAATAGAAATAGCATTCGTAATGTTTTGTGTAGAGTGTTCGCAGAGTGTCTTGTAAGCAAAGAGCTACTCACCAGCTGTTGGGTTTGGAGAGGTAGGTAGCTGGGGGTGGAGTAATGAGCTTGGAAGGCACAAAGAAATGGAATGCTACAAATGACATGAACAGAAACATGGCTCAGCTGTGTACGTAGGTGTGCTAGAACAAAATTACCTAGAGAAGTTGTTTTCTCTGGCAAGTCCTAATTAGGGGGCTATCAAAGCTGTTTTATGACAGTGTTGAAAAAGATGTTTGATATTTTCCCTTGGTGTGTTTTGAATGTGGGACAAGTTTCTGGGGGCCATAATCGTAACTCAGGAATGAGCTCAGCAGTGAATTTTACTTAGTTTAGCAGTTTAGCGCTTATCATCTTTAATCCTTTCCCTCTGTCTGAGCATCCTGCGTCAGCTCATCAGAAAGCCTTGAAGGGCATGGGAATTACAGCTGGAGAGCACAAAGCTGTCTTGCTGGTGGGCTGCAAGTTCTGCTACCTCACTGCTTGCTTTGGGTTTGCACTGCCTGCTTTAAAAGTCCCTGGTCCAAAGGGCTGCAGAGATGAGTGGTTCTTCTGCGTGTCCAAACCTTGCCTGGTACATAATGAATGAAATTGTTTTTGCTGGCGTAACATTAACTCAGTGGTAATAATACTGGTCATAGGGCAGAAGTGGTGGTGGGTAATTGAGGCTACTTGTGTGTGTGAGGAGTCATGCATAGTTAACTGTTTATATACTTTAAACGTTTCTTAAATGAGGCCATCCCTTCTTAAACACCAAGAAGTCTAATATATAATTTAATCTGAACTGCTGTTCTCCTGCCTTTCTTGAGAAAAGCTACCCATCTTTTGTATCAGAAGTTCTCTAATGAGGTGACTTTCTGTCCTCATTGTCAGTTCATCCTTTTTTTTTTTTTTTTTGAGCCATGAATCTTGTGATACTTGATATTTTGAGTTTCCTTTTGTAGTTCCCTCGATCTCTAAGTTCCTGGCATAAAGTGTTCAAAGAAAATCCCCAGCTTTCACTTGAAGGGCTGCCACTCTTGGCTGTGGAAAAGACCACATGAATGTGACCATTAGAGCGTGTCACATACATGAAGGCGTATAAAAGGGTTTTAAATAGATGGGATTTAGTTTATCACTCTCATCTTATTGCATGATTTTTGGATGACTCTCCTATGATTCTGAGATGCAAGAGATTGGCAATCTTGCTTTCTTTTGTGGGTGTTGAAGGAGTGGGTTCTTTTTTTTTTTTTTTTTTTTTCTTTTTCACTAAGAGCTTTTTTCATCTTTCAGTTTGGATATGGTGCTTTCTTTTGGACTCAGTCACTCAGTCAGCATTCACTTTTTACCCCGAAGTTGAACCTCATTTTTTTTTACTTGTTTGATAGTTGAGGGCACCTTGTAGGAGTTGGCTCACAGTACTCCTTCAGAGAAGAGACAGTCTGTCCTGAAAGCCTGCATACTTCATTTTGCTTGCAGAGCCTGGAGCTTTTCATAGCCTGGAGCTTTTCATCTCATTGCCTGGACATAAGGGTAAAATCCAATCTCTACAATTTACCACTCTCTATTTGTCAGCATGACTCTGAGAAAAGCACTAGTGGTTCTGTAAAGCCATCATCCTCTTCTTCTGCCACTGCGAGGATACAGAACCTCTGGAAGTCACTTCTTATTTATGTCCTAGGCCTAGGCTGGAGGTTAGGGCTGTATTAAGGAGTATGGTCTCACATGCTTTCCTGTCCACGTACTCCCCTGAAGACATTACTGCAGACAGAGTTTTGATGAGGTCCAGAATTGCCTTCCTACAACCCAACCGGATTGCCTCTGGGGAGTATGAAACCCTCAGTGCTGCCTCAAAGGAACTGTTTTTTTCTGGGACATTCCTCACGTTCCTCCCCTGCTCATGCTAGTGATGAGTTTGAAGCAGGACACGGCTGTGCCAGGTATTTAGTCCTGAAGGTGTGAGTTGAATGTCAGGAAATATGTTATTTCCACTGGTGAGGATGAGAAGGAGCCTGCTGGAGGTGAAGAGAAGCTCCAAGCATACAGCTCTGAAGAGAGCAAGGGTAGTTACGGTTGGAGAGTGCATCTGTGCATCCCACAGCCTGTTTTGGCAGCATCTTCAGCTGCTGAGAGACATTTCTTCTCTGGATTTGGCATCCTGGGGGGACCCCGTCTGGAGCTTTTGGGGCTTAGGGGGCAGTAGCTGTCTCTGGCACTTCTCTGACTCTATGGGAAGAGTATGCCAATGGCTTCTCTGGGTTCTGGGATATCCTTCCCTCCCAGCACACTTGTTTCCTCTGCTGTACTCTGTGCCCCTCCTGGTAGTGCTCTCTGCTCCCATTAGTATCCTGGCAGCGTGTGACAGG
The DNA here is from genome assembly GCF_016699485.2 of Gallus gallus. NCBI lineage: Eukaryota > Metazoa > Chordata > Aves > Galliformes > Phasianidae > Gallus > Gallus gallus. Next base: position 10,551,447 of record NC_052534.1, read on the forward strand.
GCTGAAGGGATGTGATCCGGAGCTATTGCTGTCTTCCTTGTTCCATGGGCACACCACGACTGTGTTCTGGAACAACATTTAATTAAAGAAAAAGCACTCCAGAACAAGGATGAAACAGAGCATTATAAAATCAATGTTAGCAATCTGTTTAAAGGGCAAAGTTGTACAAGGCTTGAGTGACAAGATTTCTTCTTACTGCACCAGTCTCCATCTTATAGTTTGATCTCCAGATGGCTGTGATAATTCTCAATCTGGAAAAAGTATATTAATGAAGATTTTTTTAAAACTGCATGCGATATGAATTCCCTTTGTAATTGAAGCTATCATTTTTTTTTCCTTCATTTTGTTCAAAGATAAATTCACCAGGGAATTGTAGCCCCTTCCTACCAGACAAAATTGACATCATTTGCTTAGCTTGAAAGCTACACCATTTGGAATGCAGGATAATTTTTTCTTTGAATAACCAGATAAATAAAAGAAAGTCTTGCTGTTGTTCATTGGAGTGTTGACTCTTGAAGAATTATTCAGCCCATGAGAAGAAGACAGTTTTGTACTGTATTGAAATGACTATAGTAGAAGCCATAAATGCTGGTGTAGGAAAGGCATGCACCGGACTAGCAGAGATTTCTTCTAACCTGGTGTCTTGGGAGAGGAAACTGTTGGGAGGAGATAGGCTTATTTCAGCAGGGGAGAAGAAAAAACCACGAGTAATTACTTCAGATAAAGAATTTTTCATGTGTGCATACAATTGCCCATCTCCTTCCTTCCATCCATCCTTCCATCCATCCTTCCATCCTTCCACCCATCCATCTGTCTGTCCATCCATTCATCCATCCACGTCTTCTTCCTTGCTGGGGCCTGCCTGACTTTGTTGCCTGCTGGCTCTGCCCTCTTCTTGGGAAGTAAGGAGATGAGAAAATAAGAGAAGACTAAGACTAGTTCTTCTTTCTTGTACAGCTGCCACTTCCACCCCCTTCAGTATCTACTCTAACAGACCATGCTGGAATTCTCCTTTTGTAGTTGACAGGTTGCAAAGCTTTTTGGGGCAAGGCAGACCCCTTCCCTTCCCTTCCCTTCCCTTCCCTTCCCTTCCCTTCCCTTCCCTTCCCTTCCCTTCCCTTCCCTTCCCTTCCCTTCCCTTCCCTTCCCTTCCCTTCCCTTCCCTTCCCTTCCCTTCCCTTCCCTTCCCTTCCCTTCCCTTCCCTTCCCTTCCCTTCCCTTCCCTTCCCTTCCCTTCCCTTCCCTTCCCTTCCCTTCCCTTCCCTTCCCTTCCCTTCCCTTCCCTTCCCTTCCCTTCCCTTCCCTTCCCTTCCCTTCCCTTCCCTTCTTATAATCAGAGCCACTCTCCAAATGCTACATCACTCTGAACCTAAAGGGCTGAGTTGCATGCCCTGATCACTCTTTTTGGCCAAAGATTTATTTGGGTGCAACCCACAAAGAACTTTGTGGTTATTGCAAATCCAAGAGTAGATGAGGAGAAGCTCCAAGTTCTAAACCAGCTGGACTCACGTAGAGTTTCTTTGTACTGGTGAGGGTGAAAGAACATTCATAAAAATTTGAACTTGATTCAACATCTGTTTATTCACCCTGCTCCCAGGATTAGCAGACTTAACTTCTGTGACCTGCTCTTGGGCGGTGCTCGGTGATACACTGCCTATGTGACTCAGGGGGAAGGTGGTTTTGTGGTTTTGCAGGAGGGAATCTGGCTTGTCCTGTAGATCAGCAAGTCATCAGGGTTACCATGCTGGTCTGTGTGCTAAAAGCTTCAGTCCCTCAGCACAGAAATGTATGGCTGCTTCTGCAATGACAGTGAACCTGCCCAAGAATGTACCAACTCACAAGATGTGTAGCTGAATTTGTATTGTCAAAGAGTAGAAGAAATTAATTAAACCTAATTGAGTCTTTGGCTATCATGCCTCCTTTCATAACAGCGTTGGTCATCTTGCCTATAGAGACTGGCTCTTTTGCTCTCAAGAGGCTCCTTGCTTGGATCAAGGATTCGCAGCCCAACCATGGGGAGGAGATATCTGACTGCTTGGAGACTCACAGCCTCTCCTCCCCATTGAACTCAATCCCCTTTTTGAATTCTCTTCTAGCTCTTCTAACCGTGCTGCTCTCCACCTAGCTCCCCGCCTGCCTTTCCTCAGGGTGTCCGTCCCCTCCTGGCACAGGCCATGGGGCCCACAGGAAAGAAGGGGACCTCCTCCTTGCTCCTGGGCACACAGAATGTCCTACTGGCTGTAGAGCCCACCTGCCTACTGGCATTCCTGCAATGAGATAGATACCGCAACCAACCTGCAAATACTATGGTCATCAAGAAGGGACAGACCTCCTTAGCTGCTTTCAAGAACAGAGCTGTGTTTTGTTGCTTTGCTTAATGTGATCCTGGTGCGTTCCTCATAGTAAATTGCTAGGTTGTGGGAGGGTTAAGTTGTATCAATTTTTAAAATTTTATTTTATTTTTTAACTTTCTGACTTTTCAGAAAAGGGATGCATCAAGGGAAGATGAAGGATGTAAGGAAGTAGCACCATTGAGATTAAAGGGACCAAATTTTACCAGCAATCACAGCAAATATCTGACTTGCTTAAGTGAAGCCAATTACTGTATTATTGCCTCCTTTTGCACTATGCACAGTAGGGATGTCACTGGATAATGGTTTGCATGTAGAGTTAATCACTTTGATGCATTTCTGACTGATCCCAGCAAATTATGTTTTGGTTCCACTATATTAAACACAAGAGCAGGGGATTATCATTAATAAATCTAAGGCACAGCATGCATAAATCTTGAATAAATCAAATATCAATTACATAGGCAGTATCTGCTGACATCTGCTTTCATCAAATAATATATTTGAAATAGATTTTATTTCATTTTGTCGGAGTCAAAGAAATGTTAGACCAGTGTGCAAAGACCCTTACTCCAAAGCGCTGGGTATGTAGGTGTGCTATTGCTCGCTGAGCAGTACAAAAAAGCTTTTTTTTCTTAATTGCTTTTCTACATAAATAGCACATTGGTTTCATAGGGTATCAGGTGGCAAAGAGAGGACTTGTACCTTTTGGGAAAGGTTCTTCTGTGCATGTCTGTTGCTAAGTTCTGTTTCCAAACGATTTCTTGGTGTTGCTTCTGGTTAGGCGGCCATCTGTTAGCAACCTTCTCATGCAAGGGGTGGCTGGGTGGGGTGAATTCAGCCTGGGATTTACCAGGGAATTGAGGCAGGTGGAAAGAAAGTTAGTTAGTGCCAGATTTCAGGGGAATTACAGAAAGGAAGGATTAGGTGTGGGCTGAGCCAGGAGCCCATGAGTGCTTGGAGGCCTATGGGCAGGGTGAGTATTTATCACCCCACACAGCACCTCCCTGTGAGGGGTAGGAGGAGTATCCTCAGCTTGTAGCAACATGCAGAGCAGGAGACTGTGCCCACATCCATACCCATCCTGGCATTGTCCTGGGGCAGGGGGCTGAGCAAGCCCTTCAAAAGATGGGATGAAAGTAACCTGAAGGGACGTGGTGTTGGCACGTTGGTGAAGCATCTTCAAGTACTTTGTCTCCTTCTTTAGCCTCTTCTCCTCCTGCGGAGACCTCTGCATCTGCAAATTTCATTTCACAAGCTCTCGGGATAGAATCATAGAATTGTTTCAGTTGGAAGAGACCTTTAAAGGCCATCTAGTCCAACTCTCCTGCACTGAACAGAGACACCTACAACACCATCAGGTGCTCAGAGCCCTGTCCAGCCTGATCCTGAATGTCTCCAGGGATGGGGCATCACCACCTCCCTGGGCATTCTGTGCCAGTGCCTCACCATCCTTATTGTAAAAAACAACTTCTTTATCTAAGTCTCTTTCAGCATGAAACCATTTCTCCTTGTCCTGTCACCACAGACTCTGTTAAAGAGTTTGTCCCCTTCCTTCTTACAGTCCCCCTTTAGATACTGAAATGCCTCTATCAGATCTCCTCAGAGATCTCCTCTCTGGGCTGAACAACCCCAGCTCTCATCCTCTCTTCAGGATTGGAGGGTCAGATCCCATCCCTCTCCCTGCTGGCCGCACTGCTTTGGATGCAGCCTAGGATGTGGTTGGCTCTCTGAGCAGCGAGGGCACAGTGATGTCTCATGTCCAGCTGCCATCCACCAGTACCTCCGGGTCCTTTTTGTCAGGGCTGTGCTCCATCCTTACATCTCCAAGTCTGTACTGACAGTGGGGGTTGCCGCAACCTTGGTGCAGTATCTTGCACTTGGTTTTGTTGAACCTCATGATGTTCACCTGGGCCCATTGCTCATCCTGTCTAGGTCTCTCTGAATAGCAAACAATGCATCCCAAGACCTTGGGACATACCAGCCAGATTCTGTAGGGTTTTATGTAATGGCTTAGAGCATACACTTTAAGGTGTTTTAAAACATGTGCATACACCAGAAGAATGAGGATGTACAGGTGGATTTAGTCATCTGATATTGGTGCACCTTTTATAAGGTGTGCATATTTGTGAACTAATTTTGTTCTTTCTAGGGCTTCATTTGGCGTGCTAATTAATGGGAAACATGTAGACCTGAAAATTATCCTCCATTAATTCCACACCAAAATAAAAATAGCAATGTTTTTTGTGTTTAGAAAGACCTGATGGCAACTAAATTAGTGATTTCAGCAACTATGAAAGTCTCTAAGGTTATAAATCCACAGACCTGAAAGGATTGCTATCCCATGGATTCATATATTTAAGTACAGCTTATTTTCTCTTGTGCATGGCCCTGAAAGGTACTGGGAGCCACTGCTCCAATTTGCAGCAAGCGCAAATCTTCGTCCTTCTGATTCCTGCAGTAACACCAGCGGGGCTGTGGGCAGCACAGCGCTCAGCGTGTGTAAAGTGAGGCGGTATATGTGTGAAGAATTTATAGAAGGACTGTCCCTTGGGAAGTGTTTTGAAAATATCTGACACTTGATATAATCTACTGCATTCTGAATGCAAAAGGAGGAAAAAAAGCTCTTCAGAAGCATTTCTCTGAGCCCCAGGGATGTCCTCTGGCAGAGATGGTCCATCTGTATCCAGAGAGGGGAGGGACTCCCCTGCAACTCAGAGAAATAAATACAATAAAATAGAAAATGACACAAGTGCTGCTTTTGTTTTGGTGGTAGGAATACTCAAGGTCTTTGGCAAGCACACCTCAGGCTCATATTCAAGTCTGATTGCTTTCTTAAAAGAGAATAAATTAAAATATAAAGCTTTAAGTTCTCTTCTCAGCTGCCTGGTACAATTCCCATTGCCTTCTGTGGGTGTTACACCTGAGCAGCTGGAAGCAGGATCTCGTTCCCCTTGCAATTTAACGAGTCCTATTACCTCTGTCAGGTGTCATGATATGAATCTGGGGGTGGCAGTATGGATTTGCAGTGGTGTAACCGTGTGTAATACTTACCTTGGTGCAGATAAGAACATGTTCAGCTTTTGCCCATCAATTTTTCTTACATGCGTTATTTTTTTGGTAGAGTGTTGGAGAGAATGCACAGTTAAGAACTGAATGGCAAGGCAGAGATCTGTCTGAGGAAGGACTCTGGGGTGCTGTAAGAGAAGTTACACTGCCTTGGAGGTCTTTCTGCAGGAAAACCAGTCCTGGCCCATGCTGCTCCACCACAGGATCAAGAGAGGCCACAAGAAGAGGTGAGGTCTTCACTTCTGCTCTCACCGAGCTTGAAATCTTATTATTGCTTTGATGAGGGTGTTGGTATGTGCAGAATTGTGTCCATTCTGTGTTCACATGTGTCCATGTTCCAGTGGGAGCGGAGACCAGGGAGAGATCTCACAGCCAACATTTGCAGCCAAGTTACATTTCACATACACCAAGTCCAAGGAGAATAGTATTTTTAATTTGATTTTTATAGATTAGATTTTTATAGATCATTTCTTTTTTTTTATTTTTTTGTCCTTTGAGGGAGGCACACGAAACATGGAATTCATCACACTGTATCACAACCACCTTGCCCATAATTAGTCAGCAAGGCAGCTTTTCTATTTCATATGTTTTCATTCTTCACTGATTTTTTTTTCATCTTAATGGAGCCTCATCTCCTGAGTCCACTGCTGTAGGCTACCAGTCTGGACTGTTGAACTGGGTTGTATCACTAGAAGAAAGAAGAGAGGGAGAGGTGGAGCAAGCACAAGAGGTCATGCTTGCTACATCTGGATGCTCATGCTATCTGTGAGATGGATGAGAGCAGCCAAAATGGTTGGCAAGGAGAGCATTGCTCACTGTTGCCAGGCTTCATGTCTCTGTGGCTGGTCCCAGCCTCTTTGGGCCCGTGTCACCCACGCAGCTTGAGATCTTTGTGTGTGTGTTGTGGTTTTCAAGGAGGTGACAAAAGTAACCGCAGTGTATAGCACAGGCTGAGCAGTAACCCTCCCCTGTATGAGTTTTTCCATAGGATTGCATGGGATTTGGGGCAAAAAGAAAATATATGAGTTTTGCGTAAGATGGTGGAAGATGGAAAATGCTGCTGTCTCTGTGACCTTGTTTCTTTTTCTACTAGTTTAATTGGTATCTAGCAATTATTTAAAGTGGCTAGCAATGATAACACAAGTATTTACAGTCATTAGCAACTCCTCATGTTGGAAAATAAGCCTATTGAATATTAAATTAACTCAGGCTGCTTAATTAATACTATCTCAGGGCTGTCCTAAAGATATTTCCCCATTGCCTAGGTCTGCATAGATGGCAGAGAGCACACTCGTAAGCTAAAGTGCGTGCTTGAACTCAGTTGGCATGAGGTGTTATTGAAAGCAGGAAGTTTTGCTTTGTGCAGATGGTCTGCAAGGCCTTACTTCTGCAAGAATGAACATGGCAGACTTCCCAGATCTGTTTTATTTATTTGTTTATTTATTTATACGTACAGACACATATATAGCCAACCTTTCAGTTAATTAGCTGATGTTTGTAAAGTGCTTTGAGGATTAAGTGCTACATAAGTGCTAATTATTATTATTATTATTATCTCTCAGTGCGCTTTAGTAGACAAGGTCAACCAAGAAGACAGCAACAAAGAATATATCTGCTAAGGAAGGCTGGTAGCCTGCTTGCTCTTATTTTTTTTACCCTTCAATAAGAAAAAATGGGGCTGGAGAATAGGATGCATTTCCTTAATGGTGCAGGTTAGTGAAACACTCACCTGATTGCCCAGGAAGCCCAGTGTCCGTCCATGCTCAACTTTAGGAGCAGGATAGGCAAACCTCTGTTTGGTGTAATAAGAGTGATCCAGTGCCTATGTCAAGTGCCCTTCAGTCTTCCTTATGATTTACAGACCTCTTAAGATCCCTTCAGAGCAAATTCATGTTTGTATTTGTATATACACTCACAAATACATTCGGAGAAGATCATATATACATATCTTTCCCTAAGATAGAAGGAAAAAAGTGAGGCAATGGAAGGTTACAGGGAGGCCAAGAAGCTTGGCATCATGCTCCATACATTTGGGCAGCGTAGCAAATCTCATTTATTTAATTCTAGGGATCAGACCTTTAATTGCTCTCAGGTGCTTATTTCCACCCTTGCACACAGGTAACTCTACAGTAACATGGATGTATGTAGTGCATTTGATGGGGCATTGGATTAAGTGTAACTTCTTATCTTCAAACTTTTTAATTGCTGGCAGGCAGAAACTGGTTCTCAAAATTTCTGTTAGCCAATAAGGAACTGTTACTCCTCGTATTCTTTGCTGAATGAAGACGCATAATGTGGACTTCAAAACATCCTTTTATTTTTCTCCTTTGTGAAAGCTGGGTTGAAGGCTCTGCACATACCTGCATGTAGCATACACCTTCCTCCAGCAAACCTCCTCATCGCTGCCAGCAGAGCACAGAGGAATGGGGTCCAGTGCACATGGAACTCCTGTACTTGTTTAGATAGAAACAATAGTGCCTGAGCCAAAGGGGTGCAGTTGGCCATGCCGGGATGTTTGTGTTCAACTCTCGGACAACCTTCAGGGGCTGGATGCAGGTTGCAGCCCAGTACAGCAATCTTCTGCTAAAAAAATATGAATGGAGGAAAGAAAGAAAATTAGTTAAAGCACTAGAAGTGGTAAATATAAAGCACTGCTTTCATTTTAATATGACTTCCTTTCCTATTCACTGCGGGGGATTTTTATTAACTCCCTTTTAGCTTGCAAGTCTTTTAAATGACTTTAAATAAATAGAATGAATGTTCATTGGGAGATGAAGGAAATGAAGTGAGCTGAGCTGAGCTGAGCTAGGCTGGAGTTGCTGTTTCTGCTCTTGCAGCTCAAGCCTTTCTCTGTGAAGGCAAAGCAAATGGATGGGGAAGGGGGAGGCTGAGCCCAGGGCATGGTCAGCACCAGAGACAGAAGCTGTTGCTGTGATTACTGCTGGCTGCAGTCCTTCCTGTCCACTGCCCAAAGACCTAACAAACAGCTGTGCTGAGCCACTGGTGATGCTGTTTGTCACTCCTTGTACTCTTTGTGGTCACAGACACCTGACAAAAGATGGAGTCTCACCTGGCACTGGGAATACTTCTGCATAAGGACAGCAGAAGTCAGAGGGAAGCAGAAGGTGGTTAGCAGAGGGGAGGGAGTGGTGTGAGGCTGTGGTGGAGGTCAGTGGTGCAGGCTCACACCAAAACCTGTAAAGATGGTTTTGTTGTTGGTGTCCTTCCTTCTTGTTCGTTTGCATCAGGGTCCAAATGGTCACTGTCAGCCATGCCTCTTTGTTGTGGTGCTGGGCAAGGGGAGGTAGCAACTGGTAAGCTCCATCCCAAGCACTTCAGCTCACACTATTGGTCCCTTACTCCTAATTTCTGGTCTCTCTTCCCATAGATTACTCTCTTTCCCTTCTAACCTTCACACTGTCCCTGGAGGGGACATAGACCAGTAAGACTTGCCCACATGGGGTGTATTCAACTTAAAACAGCAGAGGAGGTGGGATGGACAATGGAACTCCCTCCTGGCTCATGAGCTCAAGGGAACGTGTAGTAGTACTTTGCAGATCCTGAAAGTATACATGCCCTGAAAGCTTTGTTGTGGCAGCATACTTATCCCTACACATTTTGCTGTGCTTGAATTTGACTAAATTTATTTCTGTCACATCTCATAGCTCTGCTAGGTCTTTCTGGACTTGTCCTTTACACCCATGCCAAGCTGAAGCTATGGGCCTTTTGTTTGCTGTCTCTGATAACCAGTATCCCCAGTTCACTTTACTGTGCCATGTGCTGCACGCCATCTGCTTTCCTAATGAGTGAGTGATCACTGTTTGGGGTGAAGTGGGGTAGTTAGCTGAAGGAAGCTATGCACAGATAGAGGTTGTATTATATATTTGTTATGTTTAAATATAGTATAGTATGCGTGCATACATATGTATAACTAGCATATGTAATATGCATTTGTCTGTTATGTATTATATTGCCATAGCATTTTATAATTATATATTATTACATAATTCAATTATAGTGATTAGTGAGTAATTAGTAACATATTATATTATAACAATATATCATTGCATTACTATATGAAGGTATATATAGGAGCTGGATGAAGATCCAGTGTAAATTTGTTTAAAGCTCAGTTGCACAGTTGAAGTCAATGAAGCCATCAAAGTGCAAAATCAACTTTTCCATTTCTTTTTCTACTAGTATGTCTGGATTTTTAAGGTAGATGGTTTTATTTCTAAGCTTTTCTGAATAATATACTCTGATTAGTTGTTAGAACTGTCCTTTGCCAAAGAAGAACTGCCTTTATCAGAAGAGTAAAACAGAAAAGCACAGAGAAAGGTGTCCAATACATGGAATGACTTTGTTATGAGAGATAGTAAATAGGCAGTGAAATAGTGATTAGCCTGTAAAAGTGAAGCTAAAGTGGTGCGAAAAATGAGCCTGATAAAGGTCTGAATGGTTTGGAGTTCCTAGGAAACAGCTTTCCTCTGCTTTTCGTACTGCTAGAACTGGAGAGTGCTCCCTGAAATAATCAGGCAGCAAGTTCAAATCAGCAAAAAGGAGATTTTCTTCCCACCTGCTTCCCCAACACCTACAGTGCAGGATTATAGCGTGAAACTCCTTGTCGCAGGATGTTGAGGAAGCCAACGGTATAAATGGGTTCAAGAAGGGATTACACAAATTCACGGAGGAGAAGTCTATTGGGAACTATTAAACACGAGGGTCCAGATGCAACCTCTGGCTCGGGAAGTCCCAAAGCTGCTGATTGCTGGAATCTGAGAGGTTATACCAGAAGAGGGATTGCTGTAATTGCTATGCTTCTTATATTTGCTTCTGAATCACCCACCATTGACTACTGGGGAAATGGTATGCTGGCTTAGATGGGCCTTTGGTGGCTCAGAATGGCTCTTCTATTTTTATGTTCTTAATTTTTGTACAAAGAACTGAGAAATTACTTTATCTTCCTCCTCTCTACAAGCTGAATTTCACTAGTGCCAAAAAGTCAGATTTCAGACTACTCGGGCCACTCAGGACAAGCTGCTCAGAGCCACCACAGATGTGGTGTGGCACATTAAGTAAAACATATTCCATTTGGATTGCTGTGACTGCCCCGGGCCAAGTGAGCATGCAGTCCAGATTAATAGCTGGATTCACAGCTTCCCTCCAGGCACAAATGCCCATTTTCTTGTATGAGTAAAAACATTCCAGCAAAGTTAGCTCCAACCTTGGGGCTGGAAATTCAGGAATAAAGAAGCTGGTTACCTGTTAGACCTCCTTCCCTGGAGAAGGCAGGAAAGGACTAAGCAGTGAGGCTGGGGAAGGGAGGAAAATTTGACTGCCTGTGTGTACACCACTGTGAGCATGCTGCTCTAAAAGCTGGGCAGATAAGCTTGAAGTTTGTGATTTTCTGTAGAATTGGCCTTATCCACTTTGTAGTGATGAAGGTAGCCTCCTGCAGTGACTTTCATCTTCACTCCAGGCTTATACAAGAGGCTGACCTCACCCATCCTGGCTTGTAATGAGAAATGTTCATTCACGCTAAGGGATGAAGCGGGCAAGCTGCAAACCATCTTAACTTCTTGTGCAGCTGCTTCAGGAAACTGGCACATCTGGGGCTGAGTAGGCTCAGGTACAGCTTTGGTAGGTTTCCAGCCCACACCGAAGGAGCAAGGAGACAGATGAGGTTCTTAGGACTGTCCCTTGGGCAGTACCATCCAGGGTTAGTTGTTGCTAGGGTGCCGTATCGTCAGGCCATGAGATAGAATGCAGATTTTGGCATTTGCCCCAAGGGAGGTTTGGTCCTGGGAGCCTGGATGTGAACAACTTAAGCTGGAAGCAATTTGCAAGCTGACCTCTGCATGGAGACCACAGCCATATGTGTACCCACTATGCCCTTCCTCTCGCCCTTCCCCCTGGCATCCTTGCCCCTAAACATTTGTAAATATCACCAGTGGGGAGGTGGGTAGGAATAAAAATGAAGCAGAAAAGAACAAAGGTGGGAGGAGGAGAGCGGTACCTCTTCAGTGGATGCAATGGTTCAGATGGGGGAATGCACTGTTAAAGTTTCTGCTTTGACGTGTATGTGAAACGTGGCCAAGTTATGGTTTCTGTGGGAATTGTACGTTTGAATTTTCAGCCTTTTGTGTGGTTAAATTCTCAACCACAACATTGCATTAAATAGCCGAGCTTTTTTTTTTATAATACTTGTTGTACCCATAAAGCTTAATGTTTTGCTTCTTTATGAAGGTGGGAGGGTATTTGTGTGTTTTGGTGCTGGAGCGATGACATGGCGGTTTGCTTTAAATTGGGGCGTGGAGGACACGCTCGGATTTCTGCCAAAGTGAGAGGTGGGGGGGTTGCTGGGAGCCTTCTAGCAAGAGGAGATGGCTCAGCAACAGGGCTGTGCTGCCAGATCAACAGCATTTAATCTGGGGGACTGGGCTGGGCCGCAGGATTTCCTGTTGTGATACTGAGTTTTATCACTAAGTAAGCAATTCCAGACTTGCTCCAACTGGTGGGGACCACCACTTCTTTCTGCTCTTCCCTCCACCTTCCCTCCTCCAAATATTTGTTGTACACCCTCTGGGAAGTGATGCAAGTGACCTTTGTCGAAAATTGCACCAGCTGTCTGCCCATTAAAACCCAGCATCACAACAGCATTACAGCAGCAATAATTGCTGCTGAGTGGATGTGCACAACCAAACGCTGACCTGATGGGATGATGTGGGTTCCCACCAGCCCCTACAGGACCCTATAGAAGGTCAAGAATAAAGCTGAGGAAGCAGCATGGAGAAACCAGCATCACATCCATGTGCTCTGTGCTTCTTCTCAGGTTGCCAGCACTGGAAATTTTAGTCTGTCAGTATATATGAGAGTTGTGGTCAAGTGAAATGTAAATTGGAAGGGTTTCATAAGAGTGTTTATATTCTACGTCAGCAGTAGGTTGAAAGGTGAAGACTTACATGTGATAAATATATTTTCTTTTCATCAATGACCAGCAAAAGAAAATGAATACTGAAACAAAATGTTTACAGGTCCTGCAAAACATATTTGCTTGTTTGGGGCTCATTATTACAGCCCCTAAGCACAGTCCGAACGTATCACAGACAGCAGAAATTATATCATGTAGCATGAGGAAAGTTGGATGAGTTGGAGGTGGTTCTTTTTACTTCTTTTTAGTGATGCTTTTTTTGGATACTTTTCCCAGATTTTTTCTTTGAAGACATTGCCAGCTTCCTGTGGCAACCCAAAGCAGCTCAACCTTTTGGATCAGGGCCTGATGGCAGTCAGGCACAGGCTGGATCCTCACCAGACCTGTCAGGCCCAGATCCGGGGTGAAGAGGAAACCCATTGCAGAGGTCTGCTCTTGCAGGAGCTTCAGCCTCGCTTGTCGTTTCCCTGCCTGCTGACTGTGCAGCGTTACCGGGCTTTCCCTTATCACCTCACATCCTCAAGGAGTCATTCCCTGGATCAGTGCCCAACTAAGAAGCAGGGGTCCAATATGCATCCATCCCTATATTTTCAAGCTAAGGTTGTTCTTCCAACCTTCCCATTTGTCCATGAAATTACTTTCTTGTGTTTTTTATTTCCACATGGTCTCTGAGCAGAGTCTTCAAAACCAAGTGGAAGGGAAACTGTTGGCTCTTCTTTTTCCTCCCTCAAAGAGCATTTGGATGCTTTTTGCCCCGCAGTGCAAATGTGATCCCATGTGTGCAGATCAATGTTTGTCCCCTTGGGATAAGCACAGGGCTGTGGGCTCAGACCAAATGGGTAGGTAAAAGGGAAATGGTTTTAAAGCTACTTGGGAAGAATGTAAACATATTTTCTGTTTTTACCCACCAGATCCTTGAACGGCTTCTCATGTTTTCAAAAGGCAAATTTCCAATTTCCTTCACTATATCCAGAATAAAACCCTGTCCTCTGAAGTGAGTGGGAAGGTTGTCTTTCGCTGCAGGAGAGTGAGACTCCAACCTGCACGTGTCCTTCCATACCTTCCTGGGGTTTTTCCTCTTGTGAACATGATTCCCTGCCCTGTTTAAGAAAGTTTTCTTCTGCCTCCAGCAGCCCTAAGAGCATAGCTGAAGACACTGTCAATGTGGAAGCTGGGTTTATTGATATGGATCCTGCAGAGCCCATGTGATTTTGATAGTCAGTGCCCTTTTTTGAAACAATTCTTTGGTTTTGAAAGCAAATGGGGGCTATAATGTAGCGAATTGGACACTAAATTTCTATTAATTCATAAAAACTAAAATAGAATCCATTAGGAGTAGTTTGGTATTGGTGTGAAAGGAGATGTAAATTATCCACTATCATGCTTGAAATGCGAAAGCTAATCATGTTTGGCATCAGGCCAGCCACCATTAAAGTAATTATTTTTAATCATCAGCACTTGGTGACATGAATACTCATATTTGTTGATTTACTGGGGAAAGCACTTTATATTGTAAATAAAAAGCTGAGAAAATATACATTTTGTTTGAACGATAATAATAATTATTCAGAAAAAAAAAAAGACATTTGCTTTTTTGAAGCCAAACGAGTCAGTTTCCGTCCTCCCATCAGTCAATATAAGCCTGATCGAATACCTCTCGCATTAAATGGGAAGTGTGCTGGCTGCAGAGGGGTTTGGATCGTATTTCTGCATGAACATTACGTTTCTGATTGTTCCAAATTACTAAAAGTGGGTTCTCCTGAGCCACTGCTATTGAACGACTCCTTACTTCTTATGGGTTTAACAAAGTTGTCATAAATGCAGGCTGAGGTGTCCAACGTGACACCTCTATTTCAGATGAAGACTATAAAATACTGCAACTGGTCCATGTGACTCAGGTAAAAAATCTCAATTTTAGTGTATTTTCATTAGTTTTTAGTGAGGCTGAGACTCCTAATTGCCTACGTGAGTTCTGCATGTGGAGATATAAGGGTCTTGCTTACTTGGGAGCACTGGAAATATTCACCTGTTTTCTGCAGGCATAAAGCTCTATAAGCTGGCATTGGGTGTCGAAACGTTCATCTGAAATTTGGAAATACTGAATAAGAGGATGAGCAATGCATTCCATGAACATCTTGCAAATGTGAATGCAGTTCTGGATTTGCTGCAGTGGTCCATGCAGAGATTTCATGAGCTACTTTCGGTACGAAATACAGAGTATGATTTAATTAAGCAATTGTGAGGTCTGAATTCAACCAGTTTATGAAACCAGTTTGGAGGGGGAAAGGGTTCTTAGCAGGTAAAGCAAAAGCAGCAGCAAAACGCTAAATGTAGGGCTGTGTGTGATTTTAAGGAAGCAAGGACCGATTCTTTAGTCTGAATTAGAGTAGAATAGAAAGCCCGACACAGGGAGTGAGAGGGGGTGGGAGTAGCATACACACACAGTCTCATAGGCAATTCCAACACATGCATTCTGACAGGGAATTCTGTCCAAGCCCAAGTCCTTGCCTGTGTAAAAGTGGCATGTTATTGTTTGGGGTCATTAAATTAAAGAAAATAATAGGTGGAGGGGGCACAAGAATGTCTGGCAAATGTTTCTGAATGACCTAGCTCGAAAGATCAGTACCAAAATGGAATGCAGTGTTTTAGCTGGGGGAGAAATTAAAATTCAGCTGATGATTTTTCTGAAGGCCCACATGTAAACAGGTAATGGGGCCAGTGCTGCATCGGAATGCTTCCAATTACTCTGTGTTGTAAGGCTTTTCCCTCGATAAAGCCATGTGAGAAGAGGACATCCTCTTCTCAGATGAAGATTCAGCCCTACATGAAACAAGAACTTTGGTAAACTCGTACTTTACTGCTCATGGGTAATTTGTTAGAAAAGGGCATTCCCGAATCTCACGTTTTGGAGGACTGTGCTTTATCCATCAGGCAGTGCCAGCAGCAGTGTCACTGATTCATTATCAGAACTTAAAGACTAAAAAGAAGACATTTTTGTTCATAAAACTTCTAGAGGGAAAGAGTCCTTTTCATGAAGCACCCTGGGTTGTTAATGTCTGGCTTTATTCTGAAACACGATATCCATCGGTTTCAATTTTTTTTTTCCCCTCAAAGTGGGTCTATAAAGGGGACTTTGAAATGTTTGTTTTAGGAAGAAAATAATTGTAGATTGCCAACTCGATTTTCTGGGGTTTTGTTTTTACATTTTATACAATAGCTTATCATTATAAGATCTTAAGAAATAAAGGAAAATTCTAGCTCTTTCATTTGAAAATATTTGGCTACTTTGAACTGTCCCCCGTATTGTTGGTTTTTTATTCCTACAAGAAGATTTCAGCAAATATTTCTTGAATATGTGAAGCATTTTGATTGTGATTTCCTCCATCCATTCTCTCCACAGTTTTTCAACCATCTCTGTTAATTGCATACCTCTTTATTCAGCTTTACCAAACCTTCCTGCATTAAGTTTTGCTTCCACAGCATTTGCCATTCTAGGTGACATTTTGGGAAACAAAGGTGTTCTCATCCTTTCCCATGTCCCTGCTGTTGTGTTTTCCCAGGCTGGTGAACAAGATATGATGCAAATCATTGTAAGGAACTTGCACTTGTACTTCACATGGCCAGTAATGGATGCCCCATCTGGCTCTATGTGAAATGCACGCCCTGCTCCTGGGTGCTCATCAGCATGCAGCGGCTATCTCTCAGCTTTTGAAGTCTGCATGCTAAAGCCAGGGAGTGCTGTCGGTGGCAGAGATTTGTAGGAAGTGTCAGTGTGGGTTACCTTCGACGTTAGCTAGATGGTGCTAAAGAATTTTTGCTTGTTGTCGCTAAGCAGAGCGTGTGGAGTGCAGTCCTCCTTTTGCTTCCTGGGCTTGGGATAAAAATCCACTGCTTTTGTTTTGTCCTAAATGAAATGTAAGCTGTAGGCAATGCATACAAGGAATTAAAACAGGCAAAAGACCTGCTCCTGAGCACTTCAGGAGTAGACCTACTGATTTCAGTGACTTCAGTACACATTAGATCAGCCTTACACACACTTTGAGCAAAGAGAGGCTTTGCCAGGCTTTTGCTCTCCTGTGTCTATTTCTGACCCACTCAAGCAGTGATGGGCTTCCAGCAACCACCATGTGCTCAGACCTTCGCCCTCACAAAGTCCGTCTTGAAGAAGGGAAGATTTCCTCCTGCCTTTCACAGCTGTGTCCTGCAGCCGTCTGCAAAATTTTAGAAGTGGATAATTTAGAAAGCAAACAAAACACCACTCCTCCAAGCAAGCACTCGTGGAGCCCAGGTTTCATTGCTTTTTGAGTGCTGCTGTTTCAAATTAGCAGAGTCCTGGCTCTGATAAATACTAACAAAGTGTAACGAATGATCAAAGCTGCATTTACAACCCAATGAGATTGAAATGATTGATCCGGATGACATAATAATGATAACCAGTGAGATGAGGCATGCAAGACTACCCCTCCAGGTACTGGGAGAAAGGAGCAGGTATTAAAAATGACTCCACTTCTTAGGTCATCAGGTTATTCCCATTCTGATATGTGGAGGACAAATGCAAGGCCTTCACTTTCATTGAGAAGAGCCCTGCAGTTGCTGTGGACAGTTCATATCCTTTTGGTAGTAATTCATTATTTGTCTGCACATTACGAAGTTTGGCTGATGACCCAGTAAGTAAAGAGCGAGTCCTTTGTGACCACTCCTTGTGCTGCTGGGGATCTAAGCCTCTCACCCTAGTTCAAGACCTGGTGGAAGCTCAGATGTTGTTCTTTCCAAAGTTTGTGCAAGGCCACACTTAGAGATGTGAAGGGATATGGGAGGTTTCTTGTCATCTCCCAGAAGATTGACCAGATGATTGATGAGAAGACAGCATGGACTTACCATAACTTCAATCATTTTTTAAACTTGGCTGCCTCTGGTCCCTTGGTACCCTCTCCAACAGCAGGACATATCCTTGTAACCTTCCAGGATCATGCTTCCAGCAGGCTTCACATCCTCCTACAGAAGAGGAACTCCAGGTTACTCACCTCAGACCTGGCCAGTTGTGAGAGATGGGAAAGTATGAACCTTCCTTGTTGGGGTCTCTTCTCATTTTCATTTTTTTCAGTCTTTGACTGTGTGAAGTTTCTGGATGTGTGGGATGCTCACATTCCTTGGCATGTCTTAAAGACAACTCACGCTTCTAAAAAATGAACAATACCCTCTATTTATTTCTAGCAGGCTGCCTTTTCCAGGCAACAACAGAGGACTTCATACCCTCAAGGTTACCAGTTTAGATGATCTCTGCCCTTGTGAGGCCCCTTCTGGAGTACTGCTTCCATACCTGGGGTCCCTTGTACAGAAGGGATGTGGAACTGTTTGAGTGAGTCCAGAGGAGGGCCATGAAGATGCTCAGAGGGCTGGAGCACCTCTACTATGAAGAGAGGTTGAGGGAGCTGGCCTTGTTCAGCCTGGAGAAGAGAAGGCTCTGGGGAGACCTCATTGCAGTCTTCCAGTACTTGTAGGGAGCTTCCAAGTGGAAGAGAGACTGACTTTCTACATGGTCTGATAGTGATAGGACAAGGATGAATGGCTTGAAACTATAAGAGTTGAGATTTAGGTTAGATGTTAGGAGGAATTTTTTTTACTTGGAGGGTGGTGAGGAGCTTGGGTTAGAACTAGGTGATCTTTAAGGTCCACTCCAACCTAAGCCATTCTGTGATTCCATGATTCTGTGAGGTGCTCTCACAGCACTGAGAGAACAGCACTGCTCTAAGATCTGGTCCTGGTGTCACTCAGGTTTTACAGCAGCCAATGTTCTGCCACCTTTAGGGATGAATCCTCTGCTGCTCCATTAAGACCCACCAAGTTCTCCTCCCTCCTTTCCTTTTTTTTCTCCCAGAATGTATGGCGATCAGAATAAATTTGTTCACCGCAGGCTGGGGAGCATTAGCATTTTAAAAACACTGGGCTGAATCCTCAGCAGGATGTAAGTCAACAATAACACCTTTGAAGTCAAGGCAGCTTTTCTCATTTGCTGTCTGGGAGTCTTTCTCAGTATGACCCTCCGAGGGGATATTCTCAGTATCTACAGCTGGAGGATGATTTCTCTAGGTTTCCCATACAGCTGACAAAGAAACAGCGTCAAAAAAGTCCCTCCAGAAGGCATCTAAATATGAATCAGAATTGTCCTATGGAAGAACTTATCTTCCCCCCTCCCTTGCCCCACCAGGGACCATAGAGAATGACTGTCCCATGCGAAGCACCCGAAGCAAGATGCTTAAATTTGGCCTAGGAGCATCTCGTGTCACTACTCTCAGAGCTGACTCAGTAGCTGGTTCTTTCAACTGCTCATGGAGGAGTTCTGAAAGCAGTGCCATCTGTTTGCCTGACCAAAAATCCCACCAGTAACGACAAGTAGGACTGACAAGTATATGGGCAGGCATGAGCGCTTTTCTAAAGATTTCTAAACTACCCCCAAGTCCTTTTACCCAAACAGTGTTACCGTAGACGACAGTTGACCTCAGACTCAGTTCTCTGAGCAATGAGTTCAATTAGCTTTAATACTTTCAACATTTAAATAGTTAATAGTAAGCAAAGTTCTTTAGAAGCAGAGGGGGATGACTACATGTGCGTCTGCTGAGGTTGTCAGGCAACGATGGAAAAAAAATAAAAGTCTCTCTAATTGCTTCCAGACAATGCCTGTTGGATAGGGCTGTGCAAGGGGAGCTCGACCAGAGGGACTGCTCTGAGCCAGCGAGGATCTGCTGGGCTGCCATCTCCCCATCCCAGCCGACCACCTTCTCAAAGCCAGTGGAAAAGGAGCTGCCTTGCCCTGGACCACCTGGGTCCACAGCTCTTCTACAATGCCCCTTGCTAGCAAGAAGCTTGCAGGAAGCTCAGAGCCCAGGGCGGCAAGCCAGCAGGTCTCACTCTGTTGCCAACTTTCTCCATGATGATGGGCTTGTCCTGTGGCTTCTCTAACTCTGTGCTCCCAGCCAGCAAAATCCGAGATAAATCCGAGCTGCTGAGGGCCACGGTTCATTAATCTGTCCACACACAGCAGCAACAAGTGGCATCATCTTGTCCATACACCGATACATTCCTGCAGCTTTGAACATGTCCTTTGCCAGAAGCATAACCCGATGACGTTTCTTCCTGCTTTGCTATCTTTCATGTTGTTTTCTGGAGTTTGTTCATCTTGGTGTTGGCAGAAAATGGGATTCACATATTTTTGCTGCAATTGGAAAACAAAAGCAGAAGGAGCTGGGAGAGACGACAGCAGAGAGCACTGAGGAAACTTCACTGGCTGCAAACAGTGTTAGCAGTCAGTGCCAGAACTGAGGGAGGAGTAATAAGGTCATATATTCTGTGATGACAAGTGGGAGAGCTTCCACTTGAACTACCAGGACTCAGCTCAAGCAAGTCCTGCCACCAGTCCAGCCTCAGTGATGACTGAGCGACCACAAAGGTGGCTTTTCAGGAAAGGCCAGTTTCCAAAGCATAGGGAACAATGAACTGGGAAGGGAAACAAAGCATTTAGCTATTACTGGACTCCATGGTAGTGGCTAACTGCTCTCCTAGGCCTCCACCAGCTTCAGTCGTGTGATGGGGCTGGACCACAGCCCCACATTTCACTCTGTTTTGGCTCAGCCTCAGGCAGTTCTTTATCAGACTTTCCAGATATTTAAGTGCTAGGCATTAAAATGGAAGCTTAGTCCTAGTTTACTATTGCATTAGGTGGTATTATTGAAGCCATTTGTCTCTTAAGATCCATATTAGCTCTTGCCAGTCCACAGTGAAGATATTTATTTTGTACTCATACAGGTGATTGATTGTGTCCAGTCAGTGCTGTCCTATGCTGATATCTTGTTCTATCTTATGAGTTTTTGTGTATTTTTTTTTCTAAATCTCACTGTAGAGTTGAAACCACTTAAATATTTTATTGCAGAAAATGTAGGCTCAGCATGTAAATTTAGCAGTTGAAGTATATTTATATCCATGCAAATACACATACTTTTACAGACACCAGGGTTTTATTTTATCTAAACTGATTTAATACTAAGTGGTTGGATTGTAGTGGAATTGTTAACGGTATACGTGAGCATCATTTTATATCAGGACTTAAACAAGTCTCCAGTAAAGCAGTATTGTGGTTTCTTTTAGTTGGAAAGATCAGAGGCTGTAATAAAAGGAGCCCAGAGAAATGGATGACTCTAACAGGAAAGCAATCCACAGGAACTTCTTGAGTGAATTCATTGCTACATGTTGACATCAAATGGAGGAATGGTCTCAAAAAGCCTCTCTTCATCATCTGTATAGCGCTTTTAGACAAAGCCCCCTGGAAGTGATGTAGCTTAGGTTAACCAGCAACTTTGTCTTTCTGATGGATTTAAGAATTTAGGTCACTGTCAACAGCCACTGCTGGGAAGACGGTGAAGGTTCAAGATATTTGTAAAGCACCACACTTCATCTAGAGCCTTCCCCGCTCATGTCTGCTTGTGTAATTGGTTTTATGGGGACCCATCATCTGTTTCGGTATAAAATCAGCTGGGTTAGTTTAAAGCAGAGCTGACTAGCTGGCAGTGGAGTGTGCTTCAAACCTACCCTGGCTATTGCTGCAGCAGGCTGGCCCACTGCCAGCACAGAGTCTACAAGGAGTTGGAGTATATTTAGCCTCCGCTTATTCTCTGCCCCTCATCTTGTATGCTGGCCTGTGCCAGCTGTGACTTGAGTCTTCTTGGCCCCTTGGTGCCCCCCCCCAACCTGCCAGCTTGTTGAGATTCACAATGCTGGTTAGCGCATTGCTTATATTCTGCCCCAAATATCTGACCACTCTGTGATGCCAGGCAAACTGTTTAATTCCGCATACTTAGTTTGCATCTCTGCAAAATAAAGGGTAACTCCATGAGCCCCCAGGTCACTGTGAGGTGTCTGTGCACTGCTCTGGTTCCTCACAGAAAGCTCGGTTGAAAATTGCAGCAATTGTTGTAAAATACGTCCAATTAGAGAAGAGCTGGGAAAGACTGAAAATATTTAATATCATACATAACATGTATTTGTAATTTTATTGAGACAAGGCAGTGAGGGACCATGTGTTTATTACTCCAAAAAGGGACACAGCCCTGCTGTTACTACACAAAGTCTTGGCCCTTACAGTATTTAGGGAATAGTGCTCCAGATTTCAGTTTCCTCTACTAAACACACCCTTTTGTAATCCTAGAAGCTTCCTCCTTGTCCATTCCAACTTTGACTTCAGATTTTTGTCAACCAAAAATGTCAGGCAGCTTTACAGGATTTCCAGTTACAAATGATACAAGTTTTAGTACATCTTATAGTCAAGGGAATATGGTGTCCTTTATGACCTGATAAAAGTAAACCTGAGGGAGCTATTCCTAAGAGTGCCAAACAGGGTCAAGGATGAGATCATATCTGAGAATGCAGCAATGGTATCAAATACCTTTTGTAAAGCAGTGACATAAAGGGCTTTAGAAAGCTGGCCTGAATTCAGGGATCCTGATTGGCTTCCAGTGATGTCAACCATGTGCCCATAATGCCTAGTAAATGCCTCGTTCTTCTTCCTTTTTAGGAATAATTGCCCCTCAATAACAGCAGCAAGTGGCTTGATGTCACTTAGGGTGCACTCTGAGCTAACGGCAATATGCTTCAAATAGTCACAGTCAGTGTGAGCGATACAGGAGCGCTGGTGACAATGGATGAGGAGAAAGTTCAGATACTCAACTTTTTTGCCTCAGTCTTGACTGGCAACTGCTCTTCACACACCCCTAGAGCAGATGGTTCAGAAGGTGAGAACTAGGAGAACAATACCCCTCCCACTGTAAGCAAAGATGAGATTTTTGAAAATCCATCAGTCTGTTGGTCCCAATAAGAGTCCCAAGGGAACCGGATGTCGTAGTTGCCAAGCCACTCTCAATGATATTTGAAAAGTTATGGCAGTCAGGTGAAGTCCCTGATGACTGGATAAAAAGGCAATGTCACACTCATTCTAAAGGATAGAAAGGATGATCCAGGGAACAACCAACCAGTCAGCCTCACCTCAGTGCCGGGGAAGATCCTGGATCCTGGATGCTATGCTAAGGCACATGGAAGAGAGGGAGGTGATACGAGACAATCAGCATAGCTTCACCAAGATTAGGTTCTGCCTGACCAACCTAGTGTCTTTCTGCAATGGCATAAGCTTGTCAGTAGACAAGGGAAGAGCCACTGATGTCATCTATCTGGACTTTAGAAAGATCTTTGACACGGTCCCCTGTAACACCCTTCTCTCCAAGTTGGAAAGATGTGGATTTGATGGGTAGACTGTTTGATGGACAAGTAACTGATTGTGAAATCATACTCTGAAAGTGGTGGTCAGTGTGTCAGTTCAGTGTCTGGATGGAGATCAGTGGTGAGTGGTGTCCCTCGGGGTCAGTGCTGGGACCAGTGCTCTTTAACATCTTCTTCAATGGCATTGACAGTGAGATAAAGTGCATCCTCAGCAAGTTTGTGGATGACACCTAGCTGCGTAGTGTGGTCAACACACCCAATGGGCAGAATGCAATTCAGAGAGACCTAGGCAGGCTGAGAAGTAGGCCCAGGGGAGATTTAGATTGGATATAAAGAAAGTTTTTACGGTAAGAATTGTGAGGCACTGGCACAGGTTGCCTAGAGAGTGGGTGGACGCCCTGTCCCTGGAGACATTGAGGGTCAGGCTGGACAAGCTATAAGCACCTGATTGAGCTGTAAGTGTCCTTGTTCTTTGCAGGGAGGTTGTACCAGATGACCTTTAAGAGTCTCTTCCAACTCAAACAGTTCCATGATTCTCTAACCTACTGTAGTGCTTCAGCAGTAAGTTAGACTGGATGATCTGCAGAGGTTCTTTCCAAGGCCTAAAGTTCTGTGATGCTGTGAGAGCTCGCACTTCTTCTGCTGGAGGAAATTCTGGTTGGAAGGGTTGACTTCCAGACATGGAAATAGAGTTTGGAAAATCTAAAGACTTTTGCTTAAGCCTACCACTGATATTTTGTATGACTTTAGGACAGACAAATGGTCCCTGTGCTTCACCCAGTTGTCTTCTTGATACAAACATATCCTGAGATATACCTTTAGATTCCAGTCTAAAGAGGAAAGAAGCCCATTTTCCTGCATTACATCCACTTTCTTGTAAGTCCTTATAAGGCAATGGGAAATTGTGTTTATGGCAGGTAGGAAACCTATTTCATTCCTGGACATAAGGTAATTAGGTGTTACAGTGATGATGAATACCAAACAAGTTTAATATGGTGAGCTCCACCAGGGGTATTGCTAGACAAGTAAGTGTCTAAGAAGCAGTACTGTGCCTGACTTGCATAATCATCAGCGTGGAGGGCTGAGATTTTGTAAATGTGTCCCAAACATTCATAAATAACATTCATGGACTCCCTGTTGCCTTGTATAGTGAGGCATCCTTGTATTACAACGTGTGGTAAAAGTCCATTCTTTTTAAAAAATGGCTACATTAAATAGGTTTCAATTGAATCAAATTTAATTCACTACCTGAGAAAAGAATGGCATGTTCAAGACGAATTCAGGAGGAGAGGGTTAAAAGGCTCTCAGAAAAACTAAGGGATGTCCAACAGCCTATACAAAAAGTTGTCCAGAGACCAGGAGCCATCTATTTTCAGAGTGTGTCCTGCATGTGGCATGATCACCCTTTTGCATGTGTTTTAAGCTAATATAAACTCACACAATCACAGAGAGCAAGGAAGAATATACCTTAAGCGTAGAGTAGAGATATCAGTATTTATGGCAAATAGGAGAGAAAAACCTACAAACTAATTGTAAGCTTATATTTTACTTGAATATGTATTATTAATATATGCTTGTGGTCATCTGGCTCAACAGGCATATTTTTTTTTATTTTTTTTATTTTTTTTGCAGGCAGCTCATTTGTTCTGGGTATGGAATAGTCATAACTTACACCATCTTGAACCCTAATCTAGCACTGTTGATTTAAGGAGTCATCTAGCTAGGGGTACAGTTGCCTCATGCAGACACACCTGAAGCTGGTTTTAACTAGCAAGCCTTTAACTTGCACCCAGGTGTCCATCCCATCATGTAGATAAATCAAATCTGAAATACTCACCTGCTCCTGGCCACCAGTCTGAACAGAACCTAAGGTAGTGAACTTCACATAGTGAGAACAGGACAGAGGATGTCACTTCCCAAAGATCTTTTCCAGAGGGTTCTGTGGGAGTGGTGCTGCTCCTGCTGATCCCCTGCTCTTCCCTGAGGTGTGGTTGGAAGTGGTGCCTTGCTGGGTGCTGTGTCCCACCACTGGTAATCCCTCATACTGACCCTGGGCTCCGATTTGTTAAGCTGGGATCTGTAAAGCTGCGATCTAACAATTCTGCCACTTGTTCTAATTTAGTGAGGGGTGAGAATTAACAGATGGTGTCATTATCAAAATCTGTTCGAGTGTTGAAACAACATAAATCCCACAAATACAGAAAAACAAATACAAACTGCAGTAATTTTTCCAATATCTGTTGAATAATAATTATGCTTTGCATTTATATGGTGCTTCTTTTATTATTATTATTCCACAGCTTTTGAAGTGCTTCCTGATCCTAACTATGGCTTAACCAGCTCTGTGAGAGAGTCAAGCATGATACTACCTGCTCTACTCAAGGTGTGGCCCAGCGCATAAAGGCTTGTATTGGGGATCTGCACAGGGACTCCGGCTCTGCTGCTGCTTCAGCTCAATGGGCCTGGTAGGTGACTTCATTTCTTATCCTCTGGTTGCACAGTTCCTAAATCAAGAATGCTGATGTTTCGCCTCCCTTGCGAAGTGCTTTGTTTTCATCAGATAATTGTTGTGGTGCAGGGTGTGGATGCTGTTACTGTTGTCATTGTTGCTCTCTAGGAGCAAATGTTGAGGATCTGGGTGCTAAATATGAAATACCATACTTAGATTTTCAAGGGGCTGGGAACATCAGGCTTCCAGCTTTCTATAAGCTTGATGTTGTTCAGCTGTCCCAGAGTGGACACCGTAAAGCAAAGGCACGTTCATGCTTTGCTTAGCCCAAAGAGTCCAGTGGACTTCTGCAGTAGTGGTTTGGAGATATGCATTTTCATAATAAAGGTGGTGAGGGAGATAAAAAAATAAAAAAAAAATAGTTGGTTTGGGAGAGGAGGCTCTTGGATTAATTGTGGGCAGTTCTATCCAGCGAAGTAGAGTTCATCTATCTAACTTTTCCTTATGTCAATGCACGTGATGTAGTACTGGAAGGGACCTTTTGCTTAATTTCCTTGGTTTGTATTAGTGAAGTGCTTGGGGATTTGTTCTCCATTCCTTTCGGCAAGTGCCATGGTACAGCTTGTATCCATGTGGTTGGAAATCTTTCCCCTCAAAACAAGGCAGCAATATGTGAGCAGCTTCTTGGGGTGGCTCCTAAGATGTAGCATCACCTGAGCCCTGTATGACTGCTGGGATGCAGCTCATCCACCCAGGCCAAAATTGTGCCGCAGAGTGAGAAGGGCATGGTGCTGGAGCCTTCCATAAGCATAATCACTGGCTTCTCCCCAGATGTAGCAGCCACATTAATCCTGTAACCCATCTGAAATTCTTTGGGAAGACTGAATCATCTTAACGTTTCCAGTGGTGTCCGGAGTGCTTGTACTATGAGCATACATTCTTTTCAAAGTCAAATGATTTTGCATGTAAGATAGATGTCCTGTAAATCGTGATGCCTTCTCCCAGGAGAGGGTCCTGCTGGCCTGATGGTGGGGCAGGAAGGATGCTGCACAACCCCAATGGCACCACATTGCATTGCATGGGTTGCACAGCGTCAGACTTTGTGGCCACATTGTCAAGGGTTGCTTGTCCCCCTTTCAGAGTCAGACTGCTGTGGTGATGCTTATTTATTTATCCCTTTGGTTCTGACCAGATGAGAAGAGGAAGGGAGACTCCTTGAGGCTTCTCTAGCTCTGACACCATCTGAGGCTTTAGAAATGTGGGTTTCAGCTGCGCTTGATGCAAGTTACTGAAAACTGGCAAACCAGTCCGTAAGCCAACACAACGCAACCACAAGTTTGGCAACAAATTCCTGCTGCCAGATGCCTTTGCTGTTCCTTTAGCTTTCTATGGATTCAAGGCACTTCACTCTTTTTTGTTGTTGGAAATGCTTTCAAAGTAGAACACAGTGTTTTGGGTTGTCTAGCCAAAGTTTAGCTGTCCTTTTGCATCTTTGCCAAACTTCCTGTTTTCAACAAAAACAATTTATTATCTTGCTGGTTCTTTAGACCTGAAAGGATTTGCAAGCACAAATAAACTTCTGTTTTTTTTTCTTTCTTTCATGGCCTTTCAGAGAATAAACTCACTTGCTTCCTCTCAATTATGTGGTGTATACTAGCAAGGAGAAGTATTTAACCTTTGGACTGCTAGTAATAATCGGAAAACATTTTAATTATGCAAAACTTCTGCACTCCGAACTTAAAAGAACAGAAATATTTTCTCATTTGCTAGAAGTAATTTTTTTCAGGTGGTTGGGCAATGGCATCAATCTGCAGCATGTATGTTAAGAGAGTTGGGAGCAAGCTAAAATTTGGATGTTTTAAGAGACGTTTTTAAAGACTTTATTAATTGACCAAGAGTGAGTGATATATTTTGCTCAGGAACATTTTGTTCCTAGAGACTTACTACTGACAATCCCTGGCAACATCGTCACAAAATGGAAAATGTTTGACAAGTATGAAGATGCCTTCCCGCTTAACAACACCAAATTGAATCTGTAAGTAAGAAATGAGGCAGTGGAGATATGTGTTGGCTCCATGCAGGGAAAGCAAGGCACTGCTACAAACCAAAGTGCTGCTGCAAAGGGATTGGCTGATTGTAAAAGCATCTTCTCCCTTAAAAATGAAGTATAAGTTATCCGAAGAAGAGAGGGGGGGGAAATCCTTGTCGTTCATGTTCAGTGCCATTGGAGTGTAAGGAGGGAGCTTAACAAAAGCATGCTTGTAAAATTGACTTCGGCAAAGAGTATGTTTTCAGGGTAGGAGGTAGGAACTTGGCATTAAACAGCTCTTTCTGTGTCTGCCTTCAGAAATTCTCACACGTTACCTGCAACTGTTCGGAAGATGTTGAAGTCTCCCCTTTTTTTTTTTTTTGTACTGTACTTCAAAGGAGTTGCAAATTCTTTGAAGGTGACTTAACATCTCTTAAATGATTCTGAAAGGGGGGAGGGGGAAATCTAAAGCCTTCCAAAAAGAAGTTTAAAGGATATGTTTAATATTATTCTTGGAAGTGCACTATAAATCCGCCACGTTTATGGGTATTGATGTCTTTGAGATGGCATTTATCCTAGCGAAGAGAGAAGGAACAACTTACGAAGGGATGGATCTTTTTAGGAGCTAAATATGTTCCTCCCCGTGCCATAGGGAAAATAAATGAATAAAAGCATTTGAGCAGAACCCCCCAGCCACACAGAAATGCTCCAACAGTTGTAACTTCCCGACAGGCTGTGTGTTGGCAGGACACCGCTGTTTTTGTAAGGAAACTGTGCTTTTAGCCATTTTTTTTTGTAGGGGTATGGCGTCTCTGCTTTCAGCTAAGTAATAGGAAGATCTGAGAAAGGCCGTTTGACTTGTGGAAGGGGCCAAATGTGAACAATGACAGTAAAAAATGCCACTGCTTTGAGCAGGAGCCTGCTATCAATAGCGCTTCTATTATCAGCCTATTGATGAGCAATGGTTCATTGGAATGAAATGAAATTCCAGCACGTGGCGGGCAGAGCTGTGCGTGTGTGACTTACCAGCTGGGAGAACACTGCTCTTGAGTCAGCTTTAGGTTCTTGCTCATTGGAAAGCACAAGCTATGAGCTATATGAAGATCTCTGCGTTTATCCTTCCAAAGTGAAAGTGTTTAAAGGGATTTGGGAAACAATTTTGATACCACAGGCTTCAAAGAAATCGACTGTATTTAGTATCCTTGGCTCTCAGCTTAATTTGCCAAATCATGCTGCTTCTGAAATTTATTGCAAAATTATTGTTCTCTGGGGAAATAATTACCATTCCTCTTCCTAGGATGGGGTGTGTGCGCGCATATGTTTGTTGGAAGGGGAATTGAACCAGACGGGTGTAAAGGAAGCCTTTCTTTCTGTAATACCGAGTCGATATCCAAAAAAAGAGAGGGATGCTTATCTATTGATTCTTGAATAACAGGATTGGTTCTTACTGTCAGGTAATGCTCCTCTGGTGCAGCTTTCCTGGTGGTGAGACTCATTTGACCTGTAACGGTTTGTGGATGAAATCATCTTGAATAGGTAGCGATGGGATTTTGGCTTTGGGGGCTTTCAGCTGAGGCTGTTCGTTGGGCAAGAAAGAGGCGTTTAACATCTGACAGGGCTGAGCCTGTAGCAAAAGACTTGATTCTGGGTGTCCTAACATAAACCATTCCCTGAAAGAAGGAATGTAATTAATGTGCATACCCCGCAAGGGCTTTGTCAGAGCGAAGTAAGTGGCAGAGTAAGTCCCCTTCGTGGGCTTCCCAGGGCAGAACCTGGGTGGGATGCTGGAACAAATGTGCATCCCAATGGCCCAAGCCTCAGTGTGGAGTCTGGAGACTAAAGCGTTCCTTAGGCTTTTAGGAACATGGATGCCTTCTTTCAGCACAGTGGAGATGAGCACTTACTGGGGAGCTTTGCATAGAGCCCAGAACCTCTGAAACTGGAGTAGAGTGTGACAGCGACAGCCACTTCTCCTTTGGTGGCAATGGACAGAGACCTTCCAGCCTGTCTGTTTCCATATGCAGAGCTCTGTGATATACTGTAACGAGAATTGTTTGCATCATTTGAGCTACTTTGTAATGCCTGAACCATGTTTCTCTCATCTGGAACCGCCCAACAAAGTAAAAAAGCCCAACAAAATTGACCGAGGAGCAGCAGTGGCTGCCTGGAACAAGCTGAGAATTCTGGCCCACAAACAGAAAGCTCAACTCTGGGTATGTTCAGCACTGCGATGAGAGCCAGCCGGGCTTCTGTGACCAACTTCTACACATGCAGAGGTAGAGAAGAGGAAAGGATAGCACGGAGCAGCACAAGGGGCTGTCAGCTGCAGCCACCGCTGGGTTTGACAGGAGCTGGAGCTCCTGATGCTCATGACAAATGGATGAGCTGTGCTGGCTGTGCTGCCTTCTGGGACACACAGTGCCCTCAGACAGGTGCTGTCTGCTCCAGGAGGAGGTAAGGACCAGGATGGCATCTCCAGCAGCGTGGAGGCTGGGCCAGATCTTGGCTCTGAACAGAAGCTTTGCACACCTGACAGCTCACTTTGCTTTCTGAATGCTTGTCCGGTGTTCACAGCGAATCTGAGGGAATGCTTGTAAAATTTCCTACATCTGTTTCCTTCCTTAAACTCTGCAGGCAGCTTGTAGGGCTTTGCTTATAGCCTATTCAGGGCAGGGAGGGGAGAATATTTATTTATGTTTATTCAGCATTCCTGGAACCTAGCCTGGACTCAAAGCACCTGACAAATGTTTAGAATAAGCCGTTAGCTAACACTAGATGCAACGGTTTTGTGTTTCAGTTCATCCCTTTCCCTGGAACTGCTTTTTAATTAAAAGCCTTTCCCCGCAGAACGGCATAGCACCTTGCCACGCTGGCACAAGCCTGCGCCTCCCCTAAATGTCTCCATTCCATTGCTGGGATTAACCCTACAGACAGCAGTATCCCGAACTGGGATGAAAAACAGCGTATGCTGTGTGATCTGAGCTCTGAGAAATTGAGGCAGAATGTGTGTTTTTTTAAGCAGGGCACTTTCAGGAGACCCTGTCTACAGGTGCCTGCTTCTTCGCTGAAGTTGAACCATATTGGTGATGTGCTTTTTGCACCAGGTTAGCTGCTCCAGGCTGTGAGATCTCAGCCAAAGCAATCCCACAAAATCAGGCTGAGGGGGAGGGGAAGGCTGGAACAGTGTTTTGCAACAGCAAAGTAAAAATAATAATGAAATAAATGCAAACAAAACTAACAAAAACCATTCTGGTGATCTTTTCTTTATAACTGCATGGCACTCCCATGCTTTGCAGCAGAGGCATGAAAGCTGGCAGGGAATTGGCCTTTTGTTTCAAGGCTATGCCTTTTGCAGTTTCTGTCAGAATCCACCCACATTTACAAAGCTGTCAGGCTTTTAACAAACTTAGATCATGCATATTCAGCAGGAAGGAGTTGGGTTTTAGCAGCGTGTGAGGCTGTCTGCCTGAAGAGCCTCTGCCTCTCCCCTGGAGAAAGAGCTGTGGGGTGGAAGGGGTGGAAGCTGGGCTTCGTGCTGCTCCTTTCCTCGGGGCTTGTAGAGGTGCAATCTCACAATAGGAAGCTTGCACTTCTCTGTAGCCCTTAAAGCTGCTGGGTGCAAAAATAAAATACCCCAACATCAGATTTGGATGGTGGAGAACAGCTGGGTGCTTTCCCTTCAAACCCAAGGCTCTGCTCAAGGGAAGGTGGGAGAGAAGGAACAGAGAGGCAGTGAACTTTGGAGAGGGCCTGATGAGGAGCCTGTGCCCTGGGCAGAAAGCCTGGGAATGAAGGATTGAGGCTGGGAGATGAAGCAGGAGCCTGGTGGATGTAGTGATTCTGGCTTAAGGGATGCTGGTCTGGAAGGGTGAGAGCTGGGGAGGAGAAGAGGGACAAGACTTGGGCTGAAGTAGATGGAACTGGAGAGGGTCTGTCTTCTGAGTACTTTCTTCTGCTGTTCTTGCTATAAATTTAATCTGTGCTAATTCCAGGTTAAACCTGTTTATTTAAAAGAAAAACAAATAAAAGCACCAAGTGCCAAGAGGAAAGATTGCTTTAAAAGCTCCGATGTCACTGCCTTATATCATGTCCTTCTTCCCATGTCAACACGTGTGCTACATGAGCTGGGATTAAAGATATTTGGCCTGGGTCTCAGCTGAGAACTGTTATAACACTCTCAAAAGCTCTGTACTGATTTTAACGGGCAGAGCAGATCCTATACACGTCTAACACCTCTGTTAGTCCCAACTCCTAACTCCAAGGGGACTAAAGATGTGCTCTGCTATTCCCGGACCTGCAGGGAGACTGGGCTTGCTTATTAGCAGCCAAGAAGAGAATCTTTCCCTTCCTCTGTAAGTTATCTTCATTTTATTCAGTTCTAAAATACATCACTTGAAACTCTAAAATATTTGACAGTTTGTAAATGTATTCAAACCACTGCAGCATTTAGCAATGGTCAAATATTTAGCAATATATTGCATACTGTCACGTATATTTAATATATGAGCACAAATGTCACTGGATAGAATAGTTATGTGGAAAATATTATAATAAATGTAAAAATTGTCAACGTCTACTGATGTAAATGACCCTAATTTATTTGGACCACTGGCATGCGTATATATCTTTCCTCTTACTCTTTATTCTATAATTTTAATAAATAACTTGGTTTTTTTTTCTTTTTCCTGTTTGCTCCCATCATGTGCAATGCCATGGGATGAGGCAGAACTTAAAATGTGAAAGGTGTGAAATGGAAGTTATGCCTTTCATTTTTCAAGTATAGTGAAGTTTGAGTGAGTTCCAACGTTCTTGTCTTTAAGTGTCCTGGGACGTCTTGGTGCTACGAGGGATTGTTTTCTGTTTTGCTGCTTTCTCTGGTTCTTCCTTGGTTGGTTGGTTGGTTGTAGTATGAACTTTGAAGACAGTTTTCTACCCAGGACTTTCTACAAAATCCTGGAAGAGATCCATAAGGTCAAACCAGGTTGTATGATGTAGCATTTGGTTGTTTGTTCTCCACGCTATAACTGTAATTTTGCAGTCAGTAAGTTTATGCTAACATGCAACCATATGACACATTGTCCATATGAGTTACCTGGTCTACTGAAAGAGAGGATCATTTCTTTTAATTTTTTTTTTTCTCATTAGTTTCTCTAGCCCACGTTTGACCCCAGCCTGGTGTGGTTTTGTCTAGGGATGCAATCCAGTAAACATCCAGATATTCCTGCAGCTGCTGTGGGGTTTACGTAGAGATCAGTGGACAGTTCTTTGCAGGTGCTGGGCCTTAAAATATGAGGGCTGCTCTGAAAATAATGCCTCCTAATTCACTGTGTTGGCCAGCAATGTCAGAGGCAGATGAGGGTGGTGTGAGAGTAAAGGCTGAACCTTCCCACCCATATTCTGTTACACTTATTGCTGTGTGACAGATGGCAGCAGAGGGACCCTCTGACACAATGGGCTCTGACACAGAAGCGTGTGTGAAGCAAAGGTGTGGAACTGAATTATTCTGTGTGGCAACAATGGCACCCATTGACATTCATCATCGCTCGCTGAATGTTTATGAAGACCAAACAGTGGATGTGAGCACGGTGAGGCAATGGGTGGTACATTTCAGCAGTGGTGACAGTGGGTCACTTCATCTGATGCGTGTTTTTGTGAGTGCAGCATGCAGGCTCTTGTTCATCACTGGTGAAAATGCACAGCTCATGATGGAGACTGTGTTGAAAAACAGTGTTTTGTAACTGAGACCTTGCTCTATCAAACGGCATTATTGTGCTTTTTATATTGATTGCGGTTACCTTGGAAATAAATAAGAGACATTACTTTCAGATCAACCTATGTGCAAGATACCCATGAATCTTTCTGAGTGGGAGTAGCATTCATGGCTTTAGCAGTGATGCAACAGTTCTATTTTGTCCTGGCGACTTCTGCTTTCTGATAATTCCTCAGCCCACCACATTTTCTTAGTAATGCGCTGTGAGATTTCTGCACTAAATATTAATATCAGCATTATTACAGTGTCAGCATTTCTCCCATGTTAGCAGATATATTGTTTTCATTATATAAATCTAGTCCTCATACTCTCTGCTTTCCAGTTTAATTAATCCACTGTCGCAGCACCATTGCCAAGAAACCTGTAGCTATTTATAGAAGGGCATAGTATTTTAATACACAAAAGATAAATATGACTTGGAATGTTACAAACTGTGCTGTGTGCAGGATTAAAAAATGAAAAATTAATTTAACTCAATATTAGAAGTTATAGGCTGCTGTTAATGCCTTTTATCCTATGAAAAATGCTAACTGTGTCGTGGTAGATAGCAGATTTGCTTTCATTTGGAGTTTGTCCCAACCTTCGGTGCTTTGTTGCAATGTGTGCACAGAGAGCTGTGTGCCAATGGTCAGCACACTCTTGGCCATTGCCTTGTTGGTTGCTTCTGGATGACACCAGCAATGTGTTGCTCCTCTTACATGTGCTCTTACCATATGTATTGCAGGAAAGAGGGGGTTAAGCAGAGTGAGGAGACTTTCACCCACTCTTCTGTGCAACAGGAGTGTGGGCTGTGGGGTTCAGCTGCTTGACTTCTCTGTAAAGGCTCTTTCTTAAGGGAACACGTTGCTGCCTGCCTAGCTGGATGAGTGAGTTCTCACCAGTGAGCAGCCAGCATTTTCCCCACTGTACAACAACAGGGGGAATAATCCCACAGCTCTGAGCATTCTCAGAAGGTGCCCACAGATCCCTGATTCTGAGTCTCCTGAGCCACATCTGTTTGCATCAGCTCCACACTGTATAAACGCCTCAATATTGCAAGAGTGGCTTCGAGCAAAACAGGGAGGTTAACCTCAAAGCATCAGGCAGAAACAGCCTACACGTTACGAGTCTGGAAACTTGAACCTGCGCCAGAACAGTAACGTTCTGCAGTGGTGGATGCTCTAGGAAAGTGTTTTAGTAGATCCATGCTCAGAGCTGATATTTCTGCTGGGGACAGGGGCTGATGGCAGAAGTAATGCAAACAGGGATGCTCCAATAGGCAGCATTGTCTGCTTGGAGTAAAGAAGTGGGGCAAGGAGCAAGCAATGGGCAGGAGAGAGGGGGTGAACAGCCAGACATTCTGGGGAGGCAGAGGTGAAGTGGGAGAAGACCTGTCCTACCTGTAAAGTAGCAGTCTGGGCAGATTTGAGGACAACAGCTGAGTTGTCTGACCCAGCAACAGACTTTCCTCTGTGTATTTCCCGATCTCTTTTAGTAATCATTTGTGCATCTGGCTCCTGTGGTACCCCTCCTTTGCTCTGAAGGATGACACACAGACTTCCTCCAGTTTTTCACCTGCCCCAGTTCTTGCACAGTGAGCAGTGTTGAAGAGTTAATCTTTAGACCCTTTCTGTGTGCTGCTTCTGGCTTTGCAGAGCTCTACAGAGCTCATCCAGAGTAGTACACACTGGATCTCTACCCTAAAACCAAAGGCCCTTACCCATATGGTTTGTCTCAAATGGCACATATCCTTCTTGACCCTCTTCCCTTCTAGTTTTTGTGTGTGCTTTTTTGAAATAGAGAATTACATCCTACATTAGGTAGGATATGGGAAATGACCAGGTCTTCTCTTCAGCCCTAGTTCTTTCCCTAAAAATGCCTAACTCTCATTTTCCCTTCTAACCCCCGCTGAGCTCTCCTCTCCCAAACCATCCGCTTAGACCCCCTCTTTCCTACATAGTTATACCAAACTTAAGGCCTATCCCTGGATATTTGTGGCACCAGTTATTTTTCCCCAGTGCATTACTTTCTGTTTACTGACACTGAATTTTGTTTGTCGTTTTATCATTGAGTAGCTCATTACAGAGAGTCCTTCCACAGCTATTTGCTGTTACCTTCTTATTGGCTGCTGATATGAAATTCTTGAAGTCGTGAAACTATTTATCCCCTTTTCTGGGCCACTAATGAATATATTAAACAACAGTGATTATTGGAGATTGCTTTCAAAACTTCCTTCCCTTGTGAGAAACAACCACTTACGGCTGTTTTGTTTCTACCTATGTAACTACATTAAAACTTCTTGTACACCAGCCTTGCTTCTGTAACAGCTTTTGCTGAGGGACTTTGAGAAGCTTCAAACTAGAAGGGGGGAAGATTTAGACTAGATATAAGGAAGAAGTTTTTTATGATAAGGGCAGTGAGGCACTGGCACAGGTTGCCCAGGGGGGTGGTGGTTGCCCTGTCCTTGGAGGCATTCAAGGTCAGGCTGGATGGGGCTCTGAGCGCTGATGGAGCTGTAGGTGTCCCTGTTCAGTGCAGGGGAGTTGGACCAGATGGCCTTTAAGGGTCCCTTCCAACTCAGATGATTCTATGTACTTCCAGGGAATCCAAGTGCTCTATGTTCCTTGTATCACCTTTACCTACACAGACTCCTTCAGAGCACTCTAACAGATTTGAGAGCCATGACATTCCTCTTCAAAACTTATGATGGCTCTTCCTCAGCTTATTGTGTTTATCCTCATCCTGAATAATTCTCTTCTTTATTATAGTTTCTCCAGCTTTGGTCCAGAAATTGCTTCCTGCCCTGTATTTCCCGTAGCCCTTTTTTTCTAGGATTTGTGCTGTATTTGCCATCTGCAATGGCTTTGGCACCAGGTGGCCCAATTACCGTACCAGTAAGCGGTTGTTTGGTAGCCTGCTATTTGAGTTCCTTTAGTGCTCTTCAGGGAAGCAGAAATGATAAACGATGTGGTCACTTGGCTACTGTGCCTTTAAGAGTCAAGGAATCTGGACAGAACTCAGTGGCTTTGTGCAGATGATAATGTGTTGGACTTGATTCGTCCTATAATCTTACTCTATAATGGCCAGAGGGGCTTTTAAAACGAGATGAATTTTTGCTCAATATACCAGTATATTGCAAAAATCTTTGTGATACTGATTTAAAACAAATGTATTTACATATGCAAAATAACAATAAAAAAACCCACCACAATTATAAGCTTAATAACAAATACACACTAGTAATCCGATTGAAGAAAGCGCTTGTGGCATTCCCTCTCTTCATTTTTTAATGTTTAATACCCCAGCTGTTTTACTATTCCACACTTTTCTTGAAAGTACCAAAAGTGAGAAAGCCATGTTTCTCCATAAGAGGCTGAAATATTTTGATCTAACTCAAAGACATTCAGGAGCAAGCGAATTCTGTCAAGTGTCTTCAGCCAGTAGATTTCAATTTGTATTTAATACTTGCATAACTTCAACATTAGCCAGGAGAAATTTTAAGCATTTTTTTTCTTTTAATTTGGCTTGAAAAAGTAAAAAAAGACTCCTTCTGGACTGAGATCTTGTATCTCAAGTTTCAGACCGAAGTAAACTTTTACAGCCGAGTTGTAAAATAGCAGTTTATGAGACAAACTCTGCCAAAACTTTAACTATGACTGTGCCAATGTGCCATTATAATAATCCAACAATAATCATGGTCCATTATATTAAATCACTCGCACAGACAAAGGCTGCTAACCTTTCCAAGTGGGAAAAAATGTTCCTTTCAAATCGGGGATAAATTCCAACTGAGAAGACCAAATGCTCCAGCCTTTAAGTAGTGAATACATTTACTTCTCCCCAGGGCTCAAATAACCCAACATTTGGTAAATGTTTAACAAGGAGGAATTCTCCCTCCCATTTGCCCTTT
Source organism: Gallus gallus (assembly GCF_016699485.2). Taxonomy (NCBI): domain Eukaryota; kingdom Metazoa; phylum Chordata; class Aves; order Galliformes; family Phasianidae; genus Gallus; species Gallus gallus. The sequence goes on from NC_052534.1 coordinate 10,588,198, forward strand.
TCTCATATACACTAGATTAACAAATTTAGTTTAACAAGAAGATCGGTGTTACCCCCTGGTATGCCTCAATTAGATCCTTCCTCCCATTACTGGCGTATCATCCCAGTCCATTTGCTTGATAAGAGGACCCCGGGTAATTAGCTGTATGTGTAAACGAGGGCTCCCACCAGCCCTTCCTCTGACAGAGAAGTCTCCCACACACCCAGAAAGGTACACTTTGGTGTCTTCTGCTCTCACCTTTTTGCATGCTTTTTTTTTGTGTCTCCATTTCGTAGCGTTTTTCAGAGCAGATTAAGCTCTGAGCGTGGCATGCAGCCCTTGACTCGGGTTATGCCTCCCCGCAGCATGTCGGGGGCTGAATCAAAGCCTCCGCAGGAATTCACAAATCCAGCTTAGAAATCTCATATTCGTTCCTGGATAAATGAGCGCTACTGAGGACAGAGTAACAGCCGGCGCTCTGACACGCGCACTCAGTGGTTGGAGACCGTGCCCACGTCAGCTCCCTGAAGCCACTTGTTCCTCAGTTCACCTTGTTTGTTAATTTTCAGCTGGTTTTCTCTACATTCAGGCATCTTTTTGCTATTCCACATAGCATCTGGTGCGTGGGCTTACTTGCAAAATAGCATGTCCAGGTTCATGCTGGAAGAGGGTACATTCACCCTAGATATTAAGAATAAATTCTTTACTGTGAGGGTGGTGAGACACTGAAACGGGTTGTCCAGTGAGGTTGTGGATGTCTTCTCCCTGGAAGCATTCAAAGCGAGGCTGGATGGGGCTGTGAGCAAACCGGTGTAGAGGGAGGTGTCTCTGCCTATAGCATGGGGTTGGAACTAGGGGGTCTTTAAGGCCCCTTTCAACCCAAACCATTCTATGATTCTATGCTGGTGAGCAGGTTTCAAGTTTGGTGAAGCCTTCCCCGCTTTTTACAATTTTTGCTTCAATTTGTGAAGTTGATGCAGCTGTGCTATTACTCCTGAGAACATGTTAGAAACCCGTGTGGTGGTTGATGTCTGCTACAAGGAGCACAGGCTTGGAGTCAGAGGGAATTGCATCCCCTATCAGTGAGGTTGGCAAGTCCCTCCCAAGCACCATGCCACCACCATTACAGATACCTCCTCCCTATTGCTGCTGACCTTCTGGAATTGCTTCTTCTGGACATCGTGCTTGGTGCTCATGTCTCTGTCACCTCAACATTAGGCAGCAGCAGTGTGAGACCTGAGACAGACCAGTGAGCATGGTAACATGCTGCTTGCGGACTTGGTGTGCAGGTGAGGTCTCGTGCCCCAGGAGAGCACAAAAGTGGTGTTCCTGGAGCCACATTTGAGTGCAGTTTGGGATTTACCCGCTGGCAAAGCAAGCACCCCACCTGTGTGTGCTTTCTTGCTTTGGCTGGGATTGCCAAAGTGATGGCTGCAGGGAGACTCCTCAGCGGAAAGAGAAGGGGTTTCCCCAGGAGTTCTGTGTGTATGTGCACTTCTAAAGAGTTTCTGCATGAAAGAATCTCTCAAATGAAGGCGTATTTTATTTGCGACTGGTTCCTTGATTTGTTGGCCAAGGAATAAATTCTGTATTTTTATGAATTAAATGAAGTGAAATAATACAGACAAGGTGCAGGAAGGCACCGGAAGACTCATTTGGATAAATAGCACTCCTCATTCTCAAGTTATTCACACAGCTGTTCTGCTGTACCGAGACATGAGAAAGCAAAAAGCAAAACCATCCAAGTGCCTCAGTAGTGCTAAGAAAGCTGATTCAGTGGGAGGGCTGTTGAACAAAGCTGTGTCACAAGATAATCACACCTCTCTGCTATGCAGAAGTGTCTCCATCAGGAAGGAGCAGTTACTGACATCCCCATGGTTTGATCAAATGATAAACACCCATATGAGCTGATCAAAGAGCCAGCATTTCCATTAGATGATTCCTCTAGAACTATCTCCTTGTATATTCATGTGTAACATTTCATGCATTGCTCTACTGTCTTCTCTAGGAGAAGAAATAAATTTAAAAAATAATATTTCTAAATGCCTGGGAAAAATAACTCTTACAAAAAACATGTGCATTCATTTAAGGAATTACAAAAATAAAAAAAAATGTTTTGCGTGCTTGGCAGATCATTTTCACTTTTGGGGCTAATAAAGAAAAATGAAGTCAGATCCCCTAGGTCCCCATTCCATAAGTCCAGGAACTTCAAGACCCTAAAAATGCTTCCTTGAGATCTCCTTTCCAGTGGTTTTTCTGCACAGCGGTTTTCTTATCTGGTGTTAGGTTGGGATGCTCTTTTAGTTTAAGTTCATGCAGTAGGCAATTCTGCAAAATGCTGGAAGTGATCTGTACATCCCCAAATTGCAGTAATGTCAGTGAGCAATGGAGACACTTGCAACCTTACAAAATGTTTTTCACTTGCCTGGCAATGTTGTTAGATGGAATTTAACCTCTACAAGGTCAGGATGTGACTTCTGGTTCTACTTGTCAAGCTATTGCTTGCCTTCATGGGTCAGGTGGAACAGGTTGGCTGTGATGAGTATCACTCAGTCCCAAGGAGCAGGGGGTATATCCATCTGAGGAGATTGCCAGAGCACCTCCCACTGTGGGAAGGTGAGGAGATGCTAAAGCAACCTGTCAATGGGCCTCAAACCATCTCACCTTGGGATGTGCAGCTCTTTGAGTTTCTCTAGAGCAGAGCTTGTCTGAGCCTGCCTGGGAATGAGCCATGGCAACACAGAATGCCACCTACAGAAGGTGCTAGGATTTGTGGTCATCCAGATGTTGGCAGTCTTCTGTTTCTGTTCAGAAGTTACCTATAAAACTGGGTTTTCCTTGAGAAAAGGGCGTAAAGAATCTATGGGGAAATGCAGACTTTCTACTCTCTATGTGTTGTGTATGAAATTGCAGTTTTCCAGAGTCATCTTTAAATGATCCTTTCCCTGATGTGCAACTAGGTGCCAGAGAATTTGGTACAAACTTCTGCAATGTACTGAGGGCCATAAAAACATCAAAAATTCATTTTTTGGTTGCAAAAAAACTATCTGTCTAGCTTGGTGGGTAGGGCAGTTCCACCTTTGCCTGTTTATACTGAATCTGTATTTAGGTATAAGTTCAAAAATATCTTTCTCTAACTACTTCCAAAAGGTCAGTTCCTCTTCGCCACTTGTACAAAATGCGGCAGGGATGGGGGAAGAATTAGTAGTTGTCTTTTGCATTTCTCATAGCAAACATTCAAACCCAACCACTCTCTTTTTGCTGTGCTGTGCAAGTGCCACAAGAAGTTGCTTGGCTATTTCTTTCTTGCCTTATTTGATGCCAGATTTGAGTGCAAAGCCATGTTTCAGGCAGGGTTTGCCAGCATCATCGTGTTGCCCTGAAACCTCGTAGAGTTCTGCAGTCCTCTCAGGCCTGGAAGGAGAGCGGGAGCTCCACTTTATCTGCAGTCCCAGCACTTTGCACAGCTCTATTTTTGGCTCCCTGCTTGCCCAAATAAAACTATCTGATTAAGTAATACATAGGAAATAGATTTCAGTCCAAGTCTGAATCATCGAGATATTCGTTTAAAATAAAATAAAATAAAATCTGTGATGCTTGCTCCTTTCCGTGTTAGTTTGCCCCCAAAGGGACACTCAGGAAGTTCATCTGAATTAGGTGCAAATTTACAGAGTATAAGCTGTGTAGACACCCTTGTGCAGAATGAAAGTTGTCTGAATTTTGCTGGGCTTTGATTCAATCCATCCTAGCTCTTGGTAAATGTTTCCTCACGGAGATGTGATTAGCTAATTAGCTGACTTAACTAATCCTGCTTTAAAATTAATTTGGATTACCTTTCTTGGCTGTCTCCAGAGAGACAGAAGTGCTTAGCTCTCATGGTAACTCACACTAGTGATTTCTGGGAAGCCATTGCATGTGGAAAAAATACAGTACCTCTGTAACACCCCATATTTTGAGCTTAGGCATCAGGACCGAGGACAAAGAACTTGTGAGTATACCTAACCTGGATTGTTGTCCATTCTGTCCATGAAACGGCATTCTTGAAGTTGTTCTCAGAGGCAGTGCTTGGATTTGGGGTACATCTGACCTTTGGTTTCAGCAGTAGGGGTTCTAGTTTCAAGTCAGGCCGTGAGGTATAGGTGGGGTCTCAAGTTTTGTCTTAAACTACAGGGCTTAAGTGCTGGATGCACAACTAAACTCTGATGTTTCTGAAAATTCACACATATTCAAAGTAAACTTCAGTGAATAAATTGGATGTAGCGTCTGTGGCAATGTTAGATCTCAACCTGCAGCAGGGGCAGAAAAAGTCCTAGATAGAACAGGCATTCCCTTGTAGAGTCTGAATTGTAGCTCTTGAAGCCATTCCTGAGCCATTAACTTTTTTGAGAATCCACTGAGTGAGGTAGAAGAGGGTAAAGAGAATGTGTGTACTTTAAGTGGGGAAAGGAAAAGAGATTAAACCAGATGAGACTCCTATGAGTGCAAAACTAGATGGTTAATTGTATCCAGAGTGTTGTTATCAGCATCCCCCTATCCAGTTGGAAGGATGTGATGTGTAATATTCCACTGCTATCTGTCCTGCTTCCAGCTCTGTTCAGTGCTCTCATTAATGACTTGCACAGTGCAGTAGAGAGCATGCTTATTAAATTTGCAGACAACGCAAAGCTGGAAGGGACTGCAAATATACTGGAGGACAGGATCAGGAATTTAGAAGGGCATATGCAAATGGAAGAACGGGTGAAAAAAGAAATGCAACAAAAACACAGCCCAGACACAAAAACCCCAATGAAATAAAGCTGGGAAAAAGACAGGGGGCTAACCTCAGAAGTAATCAATTTCATGAGCATGGGATGTGTAACTAATGTGCAGGTAATGGCACTTCAGATAAGTTTTGGTGAATTACAGCTGATCACAAGCTGAATGCAAACGGAACAACTAAAGGGTGATGGTGTTGTAAAGAAAGGCAGCCCTTGAACTAGGAATTTATTATAGATCTGCTTCTTGAGGCACTGTATATGCTACTCAGCAGTGATAAGCTCTCTGTTAGTTTTACTCTTGGTCTTCAAAGAATGTGGGTCAGCTGGAAAAAGTTTGGAGGATAACACTGAGAATAATCAAGTCTGCAAAGCGTGGCTCATGGGGAGGAATCTGACAAAATAAAGCTCTCTTTGAGGAGATGCTATCTGCTGTTGCACCTAGATACCTTCCAGTACACTGGAAACTTTTGAGAGAATTAATGACCTGTGTTGCAAGTTTGCATCAGGGTCCACAATCATATCAGGGAAGTTCCAGGTTGGATGCTTGGAAAAGGTCTCCAAATGTCCCGGTAGCAATGAACTAGAATAGATTCCCTGGTGAAGCTGTGAGATTTCTGTTATTGGCCATCAGTAGGAACAGGCTCAAGGAATATTTGTCATAATAAAATGAATGTAGTCACTATTGTCTTGCAGGCTGGTTGGGGGAGGTTTCTCAGTCTCATCATTTGAGAGCAATCAGTGCAATGCCTGGAGTGATACCCAGAGGCTGCGGTTGCCCCAAGTTGATGCTTATGCGACTGCTGAAGTCAGTGCTTTACATTGTTTCAGTTCCAATATTTCTAGGCTCCTGTTGAATAGTGAGGATCAGGGCACTTTGGGTGTATGCACACAAATGCTGAGTCCTATTTAGAATCCTATTGGCACATGAGAAAACCAGACAAGATTTGCAGATGTGACATAGGCCCTTGCAGGAGACCTGAGCCTCTGGTTTGGCACCTGAATCCTTCATCCCTCCAGGTAAACGTGAATGGCATTGCTGGTGTACAGCCAGATCCTTCAGCCGTTGCAGAAGGGTGGGAGTACATCTAGGGACACATGTGGGGACATCAGCTCTGTTGGTAGCCACTACACTCATTTTATTCTAGAAGCTAGTAAAAACCACAAGCTGAGTGGACTCTGGTTCCTGTTGTAAATTATGCTTGGGACAAACAATAATAGTGTTCTTGTATAACTAGCTCTTTTGACAAAACCTGATTTCCAGACACAGCACTGTTTTCTGTGAAGCTTTGTTGCCAATTATGTTATTAAGCTGAAAAGAGGACTTTGGACTAGAACTTGGCAGTATTTTCTCTTGTCAAAACCTTTTTTTACTTTGTTTCAAATCTACGCTGAATTGGTAAACAGTTTCAATCAAAAAGCTTTATTTTAGTATGTGTCGAGCAAAGTATTCTCATACTTCATAATGGACTGACTGAAATAATGTCCCTATGTATAAATGCGTGCTCCTTGTGCTGGGTGGGATAGCTACTCTCCTGGAAGATATACAGCCTTTGATAATATGGCCAGGGAGCTGGAAACGTGAATTTGCATGCTGTGCATTCAGCTTGATGTTCCAGGAGATTAAAGGGTCATTGTTTGTGCGATGCTTGCAGTATTATTATATATTTTACTGCAGGGAAAAAAAGGTAATGGTCAAAGATCTAGTGACTGCTGTGTCAAGCACAGTTATAGCCTTATTTCAGAGCCTTTTGTGCCCACATTGCTTCCCTTCTGCTGCTGCTGTATCCACATACAGCCCAAAGGCTGTCTAGGCTGAGCATAGGGCTCCACAGTTAGATTGTTCCTCTCTAACACCAACCACCGTTCCAGTCAGATCTCTCCATTGGTGCACACCCAGGAAATGCAACGTAGTGTTTGGAAAGAAAAGGCTGGGGAAAGCATACGGTTCCCAGCTATTATAAATAAAATTGTAATTTATTTTCCTTCATTTAACACATTAAAACATCTTAAAATCTAGTAAATAGCCCAAACTTTCACCATCCTTGGAAACACTCCGTTTACCTACTCAAAAATTGTCTTGATTTTTGTGTCTAATGGATGGGCAAACATTATACTGGTTGGAAAGACCCTCTAGATGAGAGCATTCTTCTATGTTTTGGAAATAGTGGGTGAGTTTGGAGCAGTCATTGAGTGGTTCATTGTGCTTGCTCACGTGTCTCTGTGTGTCTAAGTAATGATAGTGGTTTCTTCCACATAATTCTTCAAAGTTCTGGATAAGGTTGAACTCTGTGAACTTTGATCCAGTAAATGCATGCAATTCAAGAAGCAAAACAAAGGAGAGGAGCATTTATTTTACAGAAGGGAGGTGAATCATAGAGAATAGAGCCTGTCCTGGGGCCCCTAGTACAAGAAGGAAGTAGAGCTCTTGGAGTGGGTCCAGAGGAGGGCCACTAAGATGATCAGAGGGCTGGAGCACCTCTCCTATGAGGAAAAGTTGATGGAACTGGGGTTGTTAACTTGGAGAAGAGAAGGCTCTGGGAAGACCTCATGGTGGCCTTCCAGTACTTGAAGGGAGCATATCAACAGGAGGGGGAACAACTGTTTACAAGGGTGGATAGTGATAGGACAAGGGGGAATAGTTTTAAACTGAGACAGGGGAGGTTTAGATTAGATATGAGGAGGAAGTTTTTCACACAGAGGGTGGTGATGCACTGGAACAGGTTGCCCAAGGAGGTTGTGGATGCCCCATCCCTGGAGGCATTCAAGGCCAGGCTGGATGTGGCTCTGGGCAGCCTGGTCTGGTGGTTGGTGACCCTGCACATAGCAGGGGGGTTGAAACTAGATGATCATCGTGGTCCCTTTCAACCAAGGCCATTCTATGATCCTATGATTCTAGCTGAATCTCGTGATGTGTTGTCCAGCTTTCTAGTTACAAGTTCAAGTAGGAATAGCTGCCACTTTTCCAAACTGTTGTGTTATACTTAATCATAGCATTTGTACTTCTGGTTACAGTGTTGTGGTGGGACACTGGAGTTCCACACTGGAGTTCCAGCCAAGGTGGCTGGGATAGTGGCAGACTTCCTTGGCATATCCTCTCTTCTTTCTCTGCTCATTAAACTGCACAAGTCAGACAAAGATTTCTGCTTGGCAATCTTTATTTGTCATGACTTTTTAACCTTTCCATCCTCTCAGTATGACTAAAATACTTGTCCAAGTAGAAATTTGTGCTATCTTGTAGATGTACGTGGGTGTGAAAGAGCATGTGAAGTGAAGCCTTTCTTTGGGTTAAAAAACCAGCAAACTCGTTCTGTGACATTCTCCCACCCTCTGTGACCCACACAGGGAGTGTTACACACACACCTGAAGCAAAAACAAAGCTGAGAAAACATCTAAAACCCCTGTTGTTGGGTGGGGTTGGAGTAAATGAGCAGGTGCATACCAAAGCAAAATTACCTTGGGTTGTGTTCCTGTCCTGTTTCATAAGTATTTGTAGGTTTGGGCCCAGCCAGAGCTAGGATGGGAAATTTCCGAAGGAAAAGCAACTTCTTTGGGTGGGAAGCAGTGATTTGGAGGCCGTTGGCTTTGCCTGAACAGCCTGAGAATTGCTCTCAAGCTGTCAGGGTTTGGCAGACTTGGAGGCTATGGGAAAGGAAGATGGCTCTGAACCACTGTGCAGCTCAGGGACATTGAGATCCAGACAGAAATTTCATGTCCCTGACAAGAAAGAAGGACTTAAATCTAGCAGCCTTGAAATTAGGAGTGACCTGATTTAATGAGTCTGTGCCTTTTTTTTTTCCTCTTCGTAACAGGATGGACTGAACAGATAGCCTGAAAAATGTAGTGAGTAATATGTCTAAACTCAAGCCTTTGGTATGCAGCCTAATCCGGCACAGCACCCAACTTGCCTGACTAATCTGCTTTGTGTCACCGTGATGAGGGTTGTTGAAAGTGATGATATCTTTTACTAGACAAAGTAATTTATCGGGCTCTATTAGGAACATTAGACAGGCACTCAGGCACATTAGCCCTTTTGCAGGTCACCTGGGAGCCAAACAGAACGCAGGCAGCACCTCTGCTCTCAGCTGACCTGCAGAAGCAGTTTAGAGCTTAGGGCTTTTCTGCTCTTTCCAACCTTTCCACCTGCATGGCTCTCTTATCCAAACATAACTATGGTTGCTTATTTCCTATGGGATATTTTTCTGTGTTAGCACCCAAAATCCCCAGACATCTGGGGTTTGGAGCTTTGGGATGCACAGCTTGGCTGGCCATTTGTTCTATGGTGCATGCATGCGGCATTGTCTTTAAATTAAAGCCTCTTGTGATGTCTGGAATTGAGAACCTCAAAAAGAGACATCTAAAGTCAGTAGCCACCCTTGAAAGGTGCAGGTTTGGTAGTTTAATTACAATAAGACAAAGCACGTTAAATTAGCTAGGCTGCTTTCCTTCTGTGCCATTTCCTTCCAATAAAGGAGAGGAAGAAATGAAGTTATGTAGTTGCCTGCCTGTGTTGTGGGTTGGAAGTGATAATGTCAGATAGCTACCAAATGCTTTACAACAATAACAAACCCCAACGACCGAGTGAAGGAAGTCGAATACTCAAACTAGAGCTGAGAAAAAATAATGAAAAACACCCTCTCCCATGAATAGTTTTGGTCCTCATTATAAATTAGTACTTTTGTGAGATGATGTAGAAATGTTCCTTATTATCACAGCTTTATTGCCTACCTCTGTACATCTGTTCCAAAATTCATTTCAAAATGGCCAGACATTTCAATAATCTGGTGTGGCTTGGAATTTTCATATTGTTTCTGGTGCATTAAAATCTGGATGGAAAGCTGGTACTTTTAAATTTACAATTGCACAGACCGTACAACATCTGGGTAGCTTTGCTCTATTGCTTTCCCTGTTCCTTTAAATTTAGACTGAAGTTATGATGTGCATGAAAAGCTAAAGACCTTGTGTGTGGCAGGTGTTATTTCAAGCTGACAAAAATTCAGTAATATGTTCATTTTGCTTTGATACGGCCTTTTACAAAATACATAAAGCTCTACTTTGACTCTTGGCAAAACAGTTTTATTTTAAACACAGGGAAATGGAGGATCCTCTGGACAAGGAGAAATTACCAATCATCTTAGATGTGCACTTGTCTCTGTATTTAGATAAAAATGTATCTGTGAAATGGTTCCCTAGAAGGCTGTCTATTTATTATTCCCCTAAATTAATGCTTCAGACCTTCTCTGTTGATACACAATGATGCACTTCCTGGAGCATCAATGAAGTGGGTTTTTTTGTTGTTTGCTTTCTCCAAGAACAGTAGAATTATGACAAATTGCAAACTCCAAAGTTACATGGGAGCCTTAGGATTACCAGTGTGAGTGATTACTTATTATTGCAAGTCAAACAGTCGGACTTAAACTGACCTGTGCAAAGCAATCTGTGTCAGAGCAGAACTTGCTGGCTGCACTGGTCCCTGTGGAGCCTTGCTGATTTACGTGAGCTAAGATATAGCTGATATAAGCCTGTTCTGCCCCATCACATCCGTGTCATCCTATATGCAGTCTGTAGTGGAAGCCCTCTTTAATCTGGAGGCTTAGTATTTGTATTTCTATTTAAAACAAAACAAAGAAATCAATCCATAAATATGAGAGAGGATGAAAACGTTGTATTCATCCTCTCCGTGCCTGAGTTCAAATCTTTGGGGAAAAACGATGTTCTTTAAACACCACACACCTAAATCTGCCTAATGAACCTGTGGGGCTTTCTGTATTGTTGTTCATGTTCAGCAAGAGAAAAAAGGCTTTTTGAAAAAGCCACGTGCATGTGCCCATAAACGCATGCAGCTAAATCCCAACTAATGGTTGCTCCTTAATCCCTCTGAGCCCCTGCACCTTGTGCTGGGAGATGAACCAGAGGGTTCCTCCAGACGCAGTGCTGATTAAAGGCCAGATCCATGTGGCTGGCAAGCTGTGGTTTCACTCGCCAAGATGGGTACGGCGCTCCTTGGCCACAGCGGAGCTGATCCAAATGAGTTTTCAACCTGACCTTCTCCTCACCCCTATGAGCTTCCTGGTTCCCTGGCCAGAGAGAGATTTACGAGCAAGAACAAAGCGGGATGTGTCTGTCCCAGCGGTGAGGGAAACCAGAAAAGTTATTAAGAAAGAGTGGGAGAGGAGAGAGGGAGGGAGAGGAGCACCTCGGCTCCTGCTCTGCTGTAATTACTCAGCCACTGAAGAAATAAAATGGGGGGAAAAATCAATTTTATAAAAAATCAATGTTTTAAGCAATTTGAAGAGCTCTCATAATTTTAAATCTCTCTACAATGTACACGTTCAGAGCCCCCATCACCTTCGAAGTGAAGCGCTCTAATAATTTTAAGTGGCTCTGTGCAGGGAAGGCTCTGAACCCCCATTTCACTCCCAAATGGGAGCGGTCTTGACAATGTGAAGCACACCAATAACTTTAAGTAGCTCTCTGCCCAACCCTGTCTGTACTCCCATGACTTTCCTACAACTCAAAATTTCAATGTTCCTTTACATTACAATAATTTCTGCTCACTTGGAAAGGTGATATTTTATTTTATTTTATTTTATTTTATTTTATTTTATTTTATTTTATTTTATTTTATTTTTTCTCATATCATAGAATCACAGAATAATAGAATGGCCTGGGTTGAAAAGGACTACAGGGATCATCGAGTTTCCTACCCCTGCTATGTGCAGGGTCGCCAACCAGCAGACCAGGCTGCCCAGAGCCACATCCAGCCTGGCCTTGAATGCCTCCAGTGATGGGGCAACCACAGCCTCCTTGGGCAGCCTGTTCCAGTGCATCACCACCCTCTGTGTGAAAAACTTCCTCCTAATGTCTAACCTAAATTCGTCTCCTACATCAGACATTTCTTTAAGAACCACTCAAGCTGATAACAAGAGTTTTTGCTGGGGTTTTTTTTCTGCTGGAATGAAACTTCAGCCATTAGAAATGCTTCTGCTTGTTCCTGCATTGGGTCCACCCCAAAACCACAAATTGATGAGTACAGCCACTATCATTTCCCAACTTACAGCTCTGTGAAGGAAGTGATTTCACATTGAATTCTAATTTCATCTGCAAGGGCTTTAGACCTTATATAATTAAAACACCTCAATCCTCTTCAAATTAGAAAAGCAAATTGTTACGTATCCTAAGTAGGTGCTTTTCACTCTGATGACAGTCACTTAGATGATTTATGACATACATTATTTTATATCAAAGTACAATGAAATAGGCATTACCAAAGGTAATCTCGGTAATGTCTGAAAAGGGATCTCAAACCTCAGTGCAACAATGAATGCAGTATTTAAAATGCAAAACCCAAAGACATTATTATGGTTTTGATTTCTTATGCCACAGCTTCTCCTGATCTGTTATATTAGTGCAGCAGTACAAAGGATGTTTTGGATATATTTTGCTAAGATAACACTGGGAAAAAATGAAATATAAAGTCAGATTTTATGCAGAAATTGTTATCAAAGGGATGATAAAATAAAACTGCATAATCGCAAGGAAAAACAATTGATGGTGTACAAACCAAAATATATTGAACTCGTGGAACATGCTCATTTCCAGCTCTTAAGCCCTTGCATTATTAAAATGCATAATAAAATAAAATGCTCAGATAATGTATAAACAAATCAGGCTAAAGTAGCTTCTTGAATATGATTATTCTCATATTTCTGCATTCTACATGAAGATTATCCCTTCCCTTCCCCTCAGCCCCGTGCTGCAGTGCGTTATTGCAGAGCCCTGGAGTCAATAGTGAGAATCCCCATCCTCAGCATCCCTCAGGGCTGGCAAATGCTGCCTGCAGCGCTGCGTCAGGATGGGGACAAATGGCTGGAGATGGGGACAAATGGCTAGACGTTGGCCATGAATACATTACACTGCGGATGAGAAAAAGATGCCTGACCATCTGAAGGGTGAGACTGAAGCAGCCTTCCCATAGGAGCAAGTGGGATTTAAAAAAAAATCAAAAGGAGGAGGAAAAAAAAATAGAAAAGGATGAGAGAGCTGAATTGAAGCATTGTCCTTGTGCCTCACTGCAGGCAGCTCTGTCCCCAAATGGTGGCTGAGCAACACTTGGTGGAGCCGGATCTGTTCCCACCCGAAGTCTAGCAGGGTCCCAAGGGCTGGCAAGGGAATGGGCCATGGCCTCCATTGTGAGCAGTCCTCAGCTGGAGAGATGGAGTTTGCTTTGGTTTTCTTTTGGAGTGTTCTGCAGCCATAGTTTAGAAGAAAAGTGTAAGGGTTTCTATGTGGCAGCAACCAGATTTCCAAAGCGGCCTCAGGAGCAAGAGTTCCCCTCACTCTGAAAATCTGGTCACGCTTCTGAATACCAAAATGGAGCCCTGCAGGTTTAAAAACTTAATAAATTCAACATTTCATTTTGAATAAAATTCCCTTCCCGTGCACAAACTCAAAGCGGTACATGGAATAAACACCATTTCTAGGAAAAAATAAATAAATCCATTTCTTTAGTTTAATTCTTGCATTAATGAGAGGAAAGGCTGGCTATGAGGAACAAGGGTTTGTGCTGTTGTTGAGCAGGAGGCAGCTAAGAGGAAAAGCGATGGAAGCATTCCTGAATGACGGGCAGCAATCATGATGGGCATGGTTAGGGACTCGAGTCTGCTTAGGCTCTGTAACAACAGTGCTGACAAAGAGCTTGACCCCAAATCACTTGGGAAAATTGAAGCAGCTGCAGGCTAAAGAAAGAGCATCACATCAGCCCAAACAGAGAAGCTGCTTTGGCTGTAGGCTGGTGTCATCTTTACTAGGGCTAGGGGAAATATAAAATTAAATACAACTGCAACTGTAAAGAGGGGTTTTTCTTTTTTACCTAAGAGGATGAAACACAAAAATGACAGTATTGTTTTAGGATAGCGCTGTGGGATTGAGGCTGGTTCTTGCCTCAACTATGCAGTGAAGTTCAGGCCAACACCTCCATAGTAGGGGAGTTTCTGGGGAGAAGGAGGCTGCTGTGCTGCGTGGTGGGGCTGGAGAGCCAGCACTGACTGTACCCTCCAGTAGATGCTCTCTGGTGGTCAGTGGATGCCCTTGGTGGGTTTTACTTGTTTTTGTGGCATGAGGTTAAGTGTCATCAGAGAGAGCCCTTCATCTCTGTGTGCTCCAGGAACAGGGCTGACAAGGGCATCCTGGTGGGTCTGATGGAAAAGACTTGGGACTTGGAAGTCACCCAAGTTGGTTATCTTGTTTTATGAGCACACTTGCTCTGTGCCGTGTCCATCTGTAACACCCTCAGCCTATAGGAAGGTGAATGCAATAAACTCCGAAGGATTGCTCCAAGAGGCAATGTTGTACTCGTAGCACGAGATATCTCACAACCCCTATGGAACAGGTCCATGGGGAGTGGATGTCAGTGGAGAGCAGTGACCCTGCACCCCATGGGGCTGCCTGGGGTGTTCCCCAGCACACTGTGATGCTGTGCTGCCAGCGCCTTTTAGAAGTAATATGTGTGCTTGCTCCAGCACAATGTAAAAGTGTCTTTATGTTAGAAATTATATATTTTATTGAGGTCTGATGCATATTAGTGTCATAGAAGACCTTGATTTCAATATAACAATATGAAAGTGCACGTGTAATTTCTCTTCTGATCACATTAATGCTAAACCGCTGTACATGGTAGTAATGTTAAACTAATGTGACAGAATAATACAAGTATAAAGTGATGTAAAATCATTAATACTATAGAAAGTTATTCATTTCATGCAAAGGATTCCAAGGAGTACTTTGAATAAAACTCCTTGTCTCTTTCTCTGATCTGGTTGAGCTACTTTGATCAAAAGATGATAAGTCTGATGAACAAACTTAGTATCAGCTGATTTCCATACAATGATCCCCTTCTCCCAGCACTGCTCACACCCAGCAGCTCCCCTCTGTCTGAGCCCAGGGTAAGGGGACAGACGTGACGCCAGAGGTGAATTCACTGAGTTTTGGCAACCTGCTCCATTTTGGCATGCACGCTTTCTCTAGTCAAGTTGAAAAGGCATGCGAATCAGACCGTAAATGTTTAATGGTATGAATTGCTCCTTAAACACAATCGCGGAGCAAGCCGCAACCACTAGCAAAATGACTGTGTGCCGAGTGTAAAAGTAACTTTTTTCACAGCAGGCTCCAGTTTCGCTCCGAGAGCTGCATGGTATCTATTTTAACTCCTTGCAAACTTTCGGTCTCTGATTAAACAAAGTAAGAGCTGTGTGGCACCGAGGCGTGCATTCCCTCCATGCAAGCAGCTCAATCAGATCGCTAAAGACGTGGGCATACAGAGTACAAGAAGCCAGCTTTGCACTTAAATGAAGTGAAAAGTTGAGGCTGCTGTTTTCGGAACAGCCTTTATTTTGTGGCTTTGGGTTCAGCGTATTATTTGTCTGATTTTTATAAGAACATTATTGCTTTAAGAAAAAAATTTAAACCCTGAGAAATTACTCTCAGTCTAACGAGTTCTTTTCCACTGACTACAGACATCATTAGGGGATGGCTATAGCCCGAGGCTGTGCATGAACTTTTTCTTCTAACTGTACACTTTATGTATAATTTAGCTTTCTTGCCTAAATTATTCAAGCAAATAGTGAGTGAAAATAATGGAGTTCACTGAAACCTTCCACGGTATTAAAATAAAACAGTTTTTTACGTTGATTTGAATTTTTAAGCTTTTTAATCATGGATTTCAAATGGAATACGCGTGTCTTCAGCTCTTCTCCGCTTGTCCCCTTGTGCCTTTTTTCAGTAAAAGAAAAGAAGAAAGGAAATGAACTTCAGCAAATATCCCATTAATTAATAAATGTTACTTATAACTACTTGAGATAAAGTAATGGTAGTTAAGCAAAATCTATAGACATAGGAAACGCATGCAGCAAGCACTGAACTGCAGGCTGTGTAGTCTCTCTCACCCCCAATAAGGCCAATGGCACAGCGCGTGTCAATGCTGCTGGGTTGCTTTAAGCTGCAAAGTGCTAACGGAATATCATGCAGTAAACATAGAGCCCCAAAACTGACACAAAGGCTATCTTCTTTATGATAACGTTTTTCTAGATTAGTATTTAGTCTTTACAAAATTCTTGCTTTGAAACCTAGGGGCCCGATCGGAAGCAATTGTTGCAGCTTTATGACATCGCAGGGATTTGTTCCAGGTGAAGAATCAGCACTTCAGTATTCGCTGTTTACTCTGCAGCTGTGTGGTGTAAAAGGATGCTGCAAAATCACTTTCTAGATTGTTGCTGCTGCTATTATAATGCGATGAGTATGATGTCTATATCGGGATAGATTCATTGAGTGAATGCTCTCATGAAAAAATATACTTTGGAAATGAAGGAATCTTAAAAATGTATATGTGCAGGCAAGGCTCTACAGTTCCCAAGCTTGGGCACGCTGTGCTTTCACTGAGTGTCTGTTAGAAGTATCCCGTGATGATTTGGTATATTGGGTGGAGGAATCCCCAAGGCACCCACTGTGGTTCAAGCTGAGATTCGCAGCTACAGTCCCACGGAGCACCAGGCAGTGATGTGTGAACTCACTGAGATTCAGGCTCTCTGAGGAGCGTGGCATAAGTGTATCTCACCCAATTTCACCCCATGCAACCCAATGCCTGCAATTTGTCTGTGGGCATTGGGTTGTTGAAAAAAAAAGTGCCTTCTCCTGCCCATTGCCTGACATGGCAGCAGGTCCCAGCCCCAGAAACCAGGTTGGATTAAAAGAAAAAAAGATTTTGGTGAGATTCAATTATTTATGAGCTTGACAAAGTAAGAAATGCCACAGGAGCAGCCATCCCCTATGCTTAGTCAAAGCTTTTCACAGAAACTGTGAAGCAAACCAGCAGGAAGACTGAAGAAAAGTTTGATAACCTTTACTCTGAATTATTGAACAATCATTTGAGCTCAGCTTTTGAGAAGATGTTGACCCATTCTTTATTACTAACTTTTTTTTTACTGTAATGACTGATTTCTGATAAAGGTAGGCTTTTGTTTTATTTTCAACATTTGGGTTTTATTTAAGAATGACTGTCTTGTGGTAAGATATTTTGTGTTTCTTGGGCTTGTATCACATATCTCTTAACTGCTTGCAGTCGCTTGTGCAAAGTACAATCATTGGGACAGTTGCATAAATTAATTAAGCCAAAAATTAAAATTTAATTCCATACAATTCAAAGCATGTGCAGTCTGTGGTTTGGGTGAAGAACTTGAGGAAGAAAAACATGGGAATTTTGCAGTGATAATGATTGACTATACACTTGGAAAAGGGACAGTAGAGCCATACAACCTGAAGGGTCCTATCTTTGCATTTTGCAGCTTGCAACCATGAAATCTTTGCTGTTTCACGAAACATGGTGTTCCCTTATCACACACCGTGCATCATTCTTTCCTCCTTTGTTTAATGCAAGAGATGATGTGCAATCTTGAAGTGATTCCGTGGAAAGTACTTTTTTATTCCTCTGCATTTATTTGGTTGCTCTCAAGTCTTCAGTACAGGGAGAAGAAATCAGCTGAAGCAAGGAAGAGCCACAGAACTGGGAAGGATTATGTTCCAGTGAAAGCATATGAGCCTGAGCTGCTCAGTTAATTACCCAGGAAGGTCTAGCCTGCAAAATCCTTTGACAGTACGACATCTTTTTCCCACTAAATTCATGTTCACCAAAGCCCAGCTCAACAGCACGCAAGAAAATTCTCCTTCCAGGGATGTTGGACATATTGTACATCCGCAAGATCAGCACAGTACTGCTCAGTTCCCTGTTTGCATTAGGAAATTAAAATGCTTGCTGAAGTCAGAACAATTTCTCATTGCATCTCACAGAATAGCTTTTCCTTTTCCTTTTCTCCTTACATGCAACAGCCTCCTTTCCTTTTTAAAATTAGGCTAGCTAGCAATAGGTTTCAGGTCATGTCAATGTTTTGCGGTAATCTGTCACTTGAGTGCCTTCATGAGGTTTCCATCCTGTCTGTCAGCTGAAATCCAAGTGCCTTGAGCATTCCTGGCCAGTGCTTGCAGTCACAAGGCAGAGGAATCTATCCTTTTCATCTCTGTTTTTTTCTTTAAATGCATTTTCAACCCCATTATTCAGATGGTGAGTTTTGTGAAGTTTGTACCCGCATGAAGAGCTCTGTGCCTTGATAGGCTGTGGTATTGCTCTGTGGTTACCACTTCCCCAGTTGGCTTGCCTAAAATGTAGCATGTCATCTTTCACAGCTTTCCCACCAACTTTCCCACCAACTTTTTTCTTTGATGTTTTGAAGGGAGTTCTTCAGCGTTAGGTAGAACTTCATGTCAGCAAAGAATACAGCAGCTCTGCTTAAGCATCCCATGGCTGTGATGAAATATGCTTAGTGGCACATCTAGCAAATGGAGTTTTTATGTCGTATTCAGCCCATGTCACTTCATCCCACTGAAGGGTTAATGGCAGAGCTGTTGTACCATGGCCCCCACGGACACTGTGGGATGCTGGTTTCTCCTTTCAATGAAACCTCATTTATTTCCACTGCTGGCTCCCTGGACTCTCCATATACCCATGCTGAATCTTTCTCTGCTCTGCCCAAATTCCCCACTCAATTGGCTTGCTGTACGGCTCTCCATCTTCTCATCTCTCTTTGTATCCATCCAAAAGTTACCTATTCCACCTTTCTTTTTTTCTTCTTTTCCTCAGCACTCCTTCAGTTCCCTTCAAGGAACAGAATGCATATGAATGACCCCACTTATAGTCATACCTCTACCCTCTGCCTTTTCATGAATGTTTAGTTACATGTGGCAGAGGGACAAACTCACCAGAAGAAATAGATGGTAACCCTGCTTCAGACTTGGTGGGTTAAGTCAACTTGCAAAGATACACAGGAGACTTTAGGATCAGTATAATGCTTTAGCAGAGTCCTAGCAGGATTGGAATGTATGGTTAGTCCTGGGTGAGGGACTTCAGCCCTCAGGTGGTTTCCTTTGGGGAAAGAGAAGCCAAGGTTGATCTCTTCTATTGGGATGTCCCACTTCATTAGGAAAAAAAAAAAAAAAAAAAAGGAAGGAAAGAAGGAATGAGCAAAGCACATTGATATCCCCTCCCCTCCCCCTTCCAGGACTTCGAACTTGCTCAGGTGATAAGGCACCTCACCTCCAGGCCTTTCTGAAAGCTCTGTACTTTCATTAGTGTTGGCTATAATGACAGAAAGACATTCAAATCTGCAAAGAAACAACAAATGGACAAAAATAGAATCGAAAAACTAAGGGTGAGAAAGCTTGGTTTTCCTTTCACCTGGTTATACGTGAAAGGTTACATGGGCCTCGTATCCAAGAAAGGTTAAGCAGCATCACTGCACATGGAACTAGAGAATAAAGCAGCAGCAGTGGTGTGAAAAAGCCTCCAGGTCCTTTGCTTACAAGTGTCTGTAACAAAATGTTTTGTTTCAGGTCTAATGGAACATTTCCTTCACAAGCCAAACAAATTCGTGTTTGTTTTGGTTTTGCAAGAAATAAACACTTAAATCTGGGTCAGGCTGATCCGAGAAAGTTTTTCCCTTGCTTCCCCCCCCAGATTTTTGTGTTCCAGGAGTCTGCTGCTGCGTCTCTGGTTCCCTTAAAACCTTGTCCTCAAACCTTCTTTGCCTTTTAGACTTCTGGTTGGTTACTTCTCCTTGCAGGGACTTTTTGTTATTGCTTTTGAAAGCTGCTGCACTGAAATCTGTTCTATTGTGATGCACTTACTTTGGGATAGTTTGTTCCATGTTCTGCCAGTCCTTATGCTCCTCTGCAGGTGCTTGTAAGTGTTCGGGAGATGTAAGAACTCAAACCAGTCTGTTCAGTTTAGCATTGTAAAAAAGTTTTGGCTTTGTTGTGTTTCGGTTGTGTAATTTGTTTCATTATGCAGAATCCTGAGAGCAGCAGGAGAAGCGGAGCAGCCCTGCAGCCACACTACAGCACCCTCTTGTCTTCAGCCCTGTGCTTTGGGACCGCATTCCTTTCTAAATGGCATTTTGGGATAGCACTGCTCCTCAGTAGCCATCCTTTTTTTTTCCAAGTAGAATACTCAACAGATGGTTACACTGGTGCCATACGTGTTTTTTCTCACCAGAGGAAAAGAATTGGCCAACCTCATAGCTCTGTTTTGCATTAACTGAAGAGGTGCAAAATGCTGCCAAATTTGAAGAAGATTGTATTTATTTCTGGCTCGGCTCTGTACAATTGCAAATGACTAGGCAAGGTGCAGGGAGCGAGAAGTCAGATCCAGACTCACCAGGGAAAGTGGTGCTGGCTGAAACACAACTTGGACCGATGTTCTCTCAAGTGGGGAAAAATGTTCCTCCTGCTACCCTCTTTCTCCTTCTGCACTTCTCTTTCTGTCTGAGAGCTCTCTGTGGATACTCTTACAGTCTGACTTCTGAACTACTTCTCTGTCCAGCCACCGCCTCCCCAGTCCTGCCCATCTAGGCATCACGTGGCTCACAAGGGATTATTTGGTGAGGACGCTACTAGCCCCTTTCCTCTTCCCCTGCCAGAAATGTCATGTTTTGGGCTGCTCTCTAACAGTATTACTCCTGTTAATGTTGACCCAAAGCCTCATACCATGGCAGCCATGACCCAGGATCCCAACCACCCCCAGAGACACTCTCTGCCCTGAATGCTGGCCCCTTGCTGGCCTGTTTCCCAACTTGCCTTAGTAGAAGCAAACATGGAACAAAAGCAAACTTGGCTGCGGGGGCCTTGGGGTTTTTATATGGTGACGTTTTTTGGGCTGGCAGCCTGCCCCGCTTCACCATGCTGCTCTTCAAGAGGTGGCACTTCAATGCCACTTGCCCAGCAACGGGGCTGAGCCCACATGCTCAGCTTGGAGATCTGGAGGCACAGCATGGCCATGGCCAGGTCTTTCATGTGTCCCCTCCTGCCTTGCCATTATGCTGGGGCTTTGAAACCAAGCTTTGTTTCAGCCTGGTAGCCCGTGGCAGTGGGACTTGTACAGAGCTAGGGAATGCATTGTGCACGCGGGAAGAAAATGTGTGAAGAATCAAAATGATATGGTTGTACCAGGAGTTTGTTGTGCTAACACTGGCTCGCATCTTCTGGTAGCTAATGGAGCACGGTGGGGTGGTCTGAAGACGTGCTGAGTTTGATATGCTGGGACAGAACATTTAAAGAGAATGGTGAAAGTGTATTTCTTATTTTCCTCTGTGCGGGGGGAACGCATCTTGGCTCTCACTGCAAAACGTGTGCTCGTAGGATACCTCTAGTTAGGGTCTGGCTTCAAAGTACGCTCTGGGCTGTCCCTCTCCCTCTGTCCTCTTCACTTTACAGCTGCAGACATGCACAGAGCACATCAGTGCTGGGTCCCAAGCCCACCTGGGGGCTACTGCCCATGCTGCACATGGGGGGGTGGACAGCGGGTGGGATGTGTTTGGAAAGTGTTACCTCCAGCAAGAAGAAACACTGATTAAACCAAATGCTGGTGATTCTTGAGAAATCATCTTATTGGGCAGGTGGTGCAGGGCAGGTGAAAGATGAAGTCTGTATGAGTACAGCAATATCTGTGCTTTCATCACAACTTTAATGCTACCAAAGGCAAAGAGGATAGGTTATACTGTTGAAGGGACTGTGAGGTTGGTGTGTGGCTCGCTGCTAGTGCAGCCAGTTGGCTCCAGTTATTGAAATGTCATCAACCCAGTAAGCTACATGCTATATTTTCTGCTGCCTAATTGGTGAACGCTGCTGATGTGAGCACCTGCGAGCTGAAGTGGAACATGAACATCACAAACGTGTACCTTAAAACTTTCTTTTTATGAAGATTCATGCTGTTAGCACCATATCACAGGTAGCTCGTAGGCAGCACAAAAGGAACGTTAGTGTAGCTGGAACAAAGCGATAGAAGAAAAAATAAGACTTGAATGAATCTTCCTGGAAATGTCTTTTTCAGTAGTCATCCATTCCTAATAATCACTGTGATTTTTATGAGAGTCATTCTGAGCCCTAACACCTTAAATTGAACACAGAAGTAATTATGTGTGTAGATATCCTTAATTTGCCTTCGTGTAAATTAGAGCTGGATGCCAGCTTAAGTTATGTGCTGTCTTTCCCTAAATGCTTTTATAGATTTTTTTTTTCTTTTTAATTTTTTTTTTTTGGAGATCAGAAACAAGAGCATCCACTGAGTGTAAGAAAGAGAACATCTCTGGTTTTGGCTGATTGCACTTTTTTGTGTATAATGAAGAGCTTGCTACTTGTGAGCAGGGAGAGAGGATTTAATGAATCACAAAAGTACATAATTTATTGTAGAATGTATTCCACACATATTTCAGAGCAAATTCCATGGAAAATGTATGTGAGTCGTATTTCTATGAATCAGCCTCTCAGAATATTTCCTTAGAAACAGCTTGTCCTACATTTTTATAAAGGAGCTGCAGCATTTATAGTACACCACTGAATTAACATTTTGTGGTTAAAAATGCAGCCCGAGAAATTAAAATGATATTTGAAACATAAATCCTGCGTGCTAACAACTATCGTTATAAAAGCTAGCCAGAATCAACAGACATAGCTTGTTTTCTGCAAGGCTCTTTCTGGAGGCCAGTTCTCAAAAAACATCTGTGCAAATGCAGGGGGAGGAAAAAAAAAAAAAGCCCCAACTGGAATAGAAGCCATCAGCGGTTAGGTGTGTTATAAATATATTATTACTTCATTGTAATGGCACACAGGCCTTGGCGAGACTGGGGGTGACCTCACTGCCTGTCAAACCCTGAGTTTCTCCCAGGGAAACAGCATGTGAGATGGGATGGGGATGGAATGGAGACGGGATGGGGATGGGGTGGGAAGGAATGGAGATGAAGATGGGGATGGCGATGGGGATGGTGATAGGGATTGAAGTTGTATACCTGGCAATGGGGCTTGGGGAGTTCTAGTGGTGTTCTGCTTCCAAACTTAAGTTTTCCAGCAGTTTTTTCCATTGATTACTGAGAGGTGCTCACTGATGATGCTTCCACCACCATCTCAACTCGAGTAAGGGCTTTTATGACTCCATCTCCAAAACAAAATTCTTCTCACTGTTGGCTAGAGTTTTTAGGTACTCGGCATCAGGTGAACTTGTTCCTAAAATGTCAGGGCATCAGTCCTCGTTAAAATCAACACATGTGTTGTCTTGGATGCCCCCAGATCATTACCAGCTTCAGAAAATAATGAACAAGTTTTTTTGATTTGTTTTTCAGTCTTATTAAAACACATTTTTGAGTTATGAAAAAGAGCTCAGCCTCCTCCTAGAAGTATTCTGAGCAGAAAAGGGAATATTTTGTAACTATGAAAGACAGAATGAACTGCAGCACAAGATAGCTTTATATGAATATATTTATATGAATATATCGATTTATCTTGTATTATTGCTTAGGAAAAAACAACAGACCCATTTTTGTGATCTGAAGCTGTGTGCAGTCTCATCAAACATCTCCAGGCTCCATCTAAGGCTGACAAATGAGAAGGGTGTTGAAGGTGCAAAGACTATGGATGCAAGCATTAAGTTGATTTTTTTTATTTTGTGATATTAATTGATTTTCATACTAACTTTTGGGATTTCTCTCTTTTTTTGTTGTTGTTTCTTTTTCTTTTCTTTTCTTTTTTTTTTTGTTTGTTTGTTTTCCTCATGTGATGCTCTTTAGACTCTTCATTTAGGGTGATGGGAACTAAAGAGGGAGGTAGGTGATGTTGGGATAAGGGATGAGGGACGTGAGCCAACAAGGTACTTGTAATTTCAGAAACCTCTAGAATATGACATCCTTCTCTCCAAATTGGAAAGATACGAATTTGATGGGTGGGCTGTTCAATGGACAAAGAACTGGCTGCAAGATCGAGTCCATAGAGTGGTGGTGAATAACTAAACATCTGGATTGAGATCAGTGATGAGTGGTGTCCCACAGAGGTCAGTGCTGGGACTGATATTCTTTAATATCTTCATCAGTGACATTGTCAGTGGGGTCAAGTGCACCCTCAGCAAGTGACACCAAGCTGAGGAGTGCAGTTAACACACCAGAGGGATGGGATGCCATCCAGAGGGACCTAGACAGGCTTGAGCAGTGGGCCCAGGTGAACCTCATGAGGTTTAACAAGTTCAAATGCAAGATCTTGCACCTGGGTTGAGGCGACCCTCACTACCAATACAAGCTGGGGGATGAAAGGATTGAGTGTAGCCCTATCGAAAAAGACCTGGGGGTACTGGTAGATGCAAGCTGGACATGAGCCAGCAATGTGCCCTCATAGCTCAGAAAGTCAAAGGCATCCTGGACTGCATCAAAAGCAGCGTGGCCAGAAGGGTGAGGGAGATGATCCTGCCACTCTGCTTTGTGCTATGAAACCTCATCTGGAGCACTGTGTCCAAATGTGGAGTTCTCAGTACAGGAGAGACATGGAGTTGTTGGAATGCATCCAGAGGAGGGCCACAAAAATGATCCAAGAAATGGAACACCTCCCTACGAGGACAGGCTGAGAGAGCTGGGGCTGCGCAGCCTGGAGAAGGGAAGGCTTCAGGGAGACCTGAAAGTGGCTTTCCAGTGTCTAAAAGTGAGCTACAGGAAGGAAGGGGAAGGACTGTTTATCAGGGTCTGTGGTGATAGAACAAGGGGAAATGGTTTCAAGCTCAAAGAGGGTAGTTTTATATTGGACATAAGGAAAAAGTCCTCTACAGTGAGGATGATGAGGCACTGGAACAGGTTGCCCAGTGATGTGGTTGATGCCCCATCCCTAGAGACTTTCAAGGCAAGGCTGGATCAGCCTCTGGGCAACCTGATTTAGCTGTGCATGTCCATGTGCATTGCAGGGGAGCTGGACTAGATGACCTTTAAAGTTCCTTCCAATTCTAAGGGTTCCGTGATTCTATGATGCAATTAGAAAACGATTTCCTCAAGTCCATTCCCACCTTAGCCCCCTGAATATGCAGGGCTGCTGGGTCTGAATCCAAACTGCATACAACATTCTCCCTTGGGACACTGCATCAGCCAAGTTCAGGTCCTTTGCATCTCTGCAACTGTTTGAGGTCAACAACGTGTAGTTCACTTGGCTTCCTGCTTTGTCTTACCTGTGTAAGTTGTACATTTGGTAATGAGCCTCGTTTCCTATTCCAGGGGAAATTTTCTCTGTGTGAGGCTGAGGGAACTCAAAAAGAATCAGAGAATGAATAGGCTACTATTAATATAATCAGAAAAGAAATAAGCAGAAGTAATTAAGCAGAAAAAAAAATTAAGAATAAATAAGTAATAGGGCATAAAGTTTCTTGTTTTCTTAGAGGATACACAAAGGTGATGTCATGATGGGTCCCTTCACTCAAGTCATCTTGTTCATGCTGCTATGGAGGAAAGCAAAAGTCCCCTATGCAAGGGATGGAACCAAGGTTTCTTCTTCTCTCCTCTCTCCTCTCCAGTGTTCCACAACATGAGTGGGTTTGAGGCTGCTCCGCACAGCCAGGTCCATGGGCTGTGATGCCTTGTGAGCCGTGTCCCGGCGCATGGCCAGCCTGGGGCTGTGGTTCCATCCCTGCCAGCTCTTTACATCACGTTAGGCACACTGCATAAGCATTTGTTTGCCAGGTCAGAGGCTGTAATAATATGTCTCTATTCCAGAGATGCTTTTTTTTCACAGCTCAGTAAATCTATTGCAGTTGAATATGGAGAAAAAAGGAGTCACAGGGAGTTTTCAAGATTTCATTGCCTTTTTTAATGTGTGACCCCCCTGGCCCTATTAAGCAGGTATTGTTATCAGTGCAGTCTACCCAATTTTGCTGTTGGATAACTATATCATGGTCAAATAAAGAACAACATTTTCTATTACCTGTTTTTGGTGAGGATTATGCTGTCATAAACAGGCTCAGCAGGAGTTTCAGCCAGGGCTTTATGTGCAACGTATGTCTGAAGTCTGCTTCTGGTTTCCTTATGTGGGACGAGGGTCCAGCTTGGTGGATCTGACGGGTCAGCTGTGGGCAGCTTCATGTTCCTGCCTTGCAGTCTGCTTTTCAGTGTGCTCATCACCAAGTTTAGTACAAAACAGCAAGCCTGACAGAATCACTCGGATGTGGCAGGTAACATCTGTGAGCAATTGTGTCTGGCCTGAAAAAAACCCAAACCCTTTTTGCTGAAACATCTGCTGGTTTACATGGAACTCAGTTTTATTACTGAGCATAATACAAGTTTAAAAGGGATGTTATGAGAAGGGTTAAACTGAAATGCTGGTGTCCTCTTGAAAGCTCTCCTTGAATGCTGCTCCAGCTCAGGGTGGAATAGCTCTGTGGAGCCTGCAGGAGCTTTGCTTTCAACCTCAAGGAAAGCCTGAACACTGGGACGTCTTCCAAGGCATTTCACACTTCCTTTTGAGGTTGGGGCCAAGGTTTAGATGTTTCAATAGCCAGCCTACAGGCCCCAAACCCTTCCCTGGCACTGGCCCGTAGACCACTAATTCAACAGGAGACATGGCCTAAGTAAGCCACCTTAATGATGTGCCTATTGAAACCACAGTGCCTGATAGGGGATGTCTGGTACCTATTACCCGTGTGCCAATTATCCTGAAGATGGGAAAGAGGCTGCCTTTTGAGAGCACAGGCTATAAACGATGCACACACACACATTAAAAAAATAAAAAAAAAATTGTGTTAGTGTAATTTTCCTCGTCTACATTTCCAGAGGGAAAAAATGGAATGCTGCTTGGCAAACCCAAGGCACCAGACATTAAAGAGTGGCTACTGTAAACAAGGTGATAGAAGCTGTGTCACCCCTCCCATCGCCTCCATCCACAGCCTTTTATTTATGTTTCCTAGGAAAAAGAAGTCTTGCTCTTGGCACAGATAAAAGCCTGGTCTTTAGGAGGATGTTAGGAGGAAATTTTTCATGATGAGGGTGGTGAGACCCTGGCACTGCTGCCCTGAGAGCTGTGGGTGCCTCATCCCTGGAGGTGCCCAAGGCCAGGTTGGATGGGTCCTGGGCAACCTGAGCTGGTGGGGGCAGCCAGCCCATGGCAGAGGAGCTGGAACTGGATGGGCTTTAAGGTCCCTTCCAAACCAGCCCATTCTATGATTCCATGTGAAGAAGCCACAGTCTGGTCCTGGACCAGGTGCAAGAAGGGCAATCCTTCAGGCTACCTACTTGGACTCAGCCAGCCATGGGTTTCTGTGCCCATCACCTGCCCCAGGACCTGCATGGTGTGGGGCTGAGCCTTCACATTAGCTCTGTTTGCTGGGAAAGCTCATCATTTCTTTTCTGGCTTGATTTGGAATGGAGAAAGAGGCTGGGGGGTGGGTAAGGAGATTTCTGTGTAAGCCTCATCTCAGCAGCAATGAAAAGAGCTGAATGAAACTCCTTCTTCCATACTTTTTTTCTCTCCTCTCCATCACTAGGGGCATATTTCATGAAGTCCCCACTGAGGTTAGATACACGGAGCACATTTGCATACTTGGAAGAGGTCCCCATGTAGAGGAGTGCATGAATACCTCTGGCATTTTGTACTGAAGTTCTAAATATAAATGCAGCCTAGGAGGAGTGTGTCTATGGAACTGCCCTGACCGCTTGCTTTCCCAATAACCGCACTTCCTAACGACGTGATTTTCTGTGCTGGGGAAGTTCTGATTCTGATAAAGCATAGATGTGTATGTTGGGCACTCTTGTTAATTGAAAGCTGCATGCTGAATGCACCAGTGGTGTTCATCTATGTACCAAGTGCAGGAGAAGCTGCCAGATCCAAGAACAAGCAGCCCATGGATGGGCAGACCCAATCCACATGGCTCTGGGGACAGACAGGAACCTGTGGACTACGAGGACACTTTGGTGTACAGGCATAGTGCAGCAGCGTGTGATTAAAAAACAGTCCCTCAGTGTGGATCCATTTGAATACCAAGTTATTTTATAGAGCCTGCACTGTGCGTTTTGAATGCGCATTTGCTGTTATGAATAACAGGAATTGTTTGGCTTGGCCTGCCTTTGTGCCTATGCCAGCTGGCAGGGAGCAAAGCTGTGACACATGACACTACAGCTGTGTCCACATGTTTCTGCCTTGCAGTATCCACTTATATAATTTACTTTTTTGATCCGCAGTCGAACTGTTCGAGTGAGTATAATTTGCTTTTTTGATCCGCAGACGAACTATTTAGGCAAGCTCATTGAATTACACATGCCAGCCACTTCTATGAGAATCCTGATTTTGTCATTAAAAAATAAAAAATAAAAAATAAATAAAAAAGATATATTCATGATGAGTTACTTGTGGTAACGCTGCAACTTCATTAAAGCTTTTGCGGTTAAAGATGCATCCCTAATTGAACTAAAGTATTTTTTCCACTTACGATACCTAATGGCAAGGCAATATCTTAGTATTTAATGAGATGAGCCATTAGAAGAGTGACTCATGGTGACCCTACTGCAACTGATACACCAGGCCATGAGGCTGCTGAAGTTTTCTTGTGCATCGTTGGGATGCTTATTTGCCATGGCAGCTGGCTTTGCCGCTGGGCAATGGTAACCCGCTAATTCCGAATTAGGTAAGAATTTAATTATTTGTCAGGAACTCTTCTTGTGCAATACTGTATTTAAAACTGGTAATCTTGGAAAAAGCCAGCTGAAACGGAACTTAACCCAAACTGAATGTAGTACTCAAACTTTTTTTTTTTTTTTTTTTTTTCAAAGAAAACACACCAACTCAGTTCCAGATATTCAAGACCAAGGCAGGAAATACAAAGAAAATATACAACAACTTTTTCAGCTTGCTGGTAAAGCAGAAATAACATGGCACTAATACAGACAACATTTTCATGTAAGCCCATTTTATTTTATTTACCTCTTCAATCAGAGTGAAATAGGAGAGCGCATGGATTTAGCTCTTTCCTCCGACTTTAGGAAACACTACCCAAGCGTTTTATTCCCAGTGCATGCTGAGCTTGCTGCGATACGCGCTGCCTTGCGGTAATTTGGTGCAGCTTGCTGGCCGTCGGGGTTTGTACGGGGCAAAGTCGCTGCGCATTAGCTGCCGTATGGTCCTGCTAGAGCAGTGTGCTGCATCGCAGGGTCACAAGTTCACGGCAGAAGTGATTCATGTAGCCTGAAGGAGGGAGCCTGAACTCAATCTGTGAGACCAAGAGGGGAGCGGGGGCCCAGTGCTGGTGCCCTGACGCTGTCTCTCCCTCCTCCAGCTCTTGCAGAAGGGGCAGGGGTGGCACGGAGGGGACACCGGTATCCCACGCACACATGGTGACAAGGTGCACACCAGGGAAGGGCTGACCCAGGCTTGCACACAGTTCACAGAGCGCCAGGGTGAGAGCTGAGCCGTGCATGACAACTGAATATTAAATTCTGTTCGCACTTGGAGTTATTGGGCAGCAAAGAGCTTTAAAGAAACCAATGCGATTGAGGTTTAACAACAGAAAAGAGAAAGCAGAACTTTTAAAATCACGGTGTTTTCTCAAGGCACTCAGTAAGTATTATGTTCTTGGTCAATAATGGTGCCTTTATGATCATATTGACAACGTGTGCAGAAATGTACGTGGCATGGCAAATTGCAATTTAATGTCAAATGACAATAAAACAGTCGGAGATTATTCAAGTGAAAGAAAATATCACTTTAATTAAGCATTGTGCAGCATAGCTATAACAGATATATTATTAAGGCATAAAGCACTGAGTTCCAGGTAAGGCTCGTGCTATAGTGAGATGAATTACAGCCCAGGGCCAGCAGCCTGTACTTCACTCACCCCCTGCACCGAGGTGTGACAGTACATCTAATGGGATCCAGTTGACCTCGAGACCAATGGGAACCTGTCCATGCAGTGATCTGCATATCACTGCTCATAATGATCTCCCAGGCATGGCTTGGGTGTGATGATGAAGTTGTGTGTTGGGTTTGGTCTTGTTTACTGGAAGGTGAACCTCCAAAAATGTGGTAATTAATTTCTGGGGATTCTCCCAGGTATTAATTTCTACTGACTGCCAGATAAACCTGGAAATCCCACAGACAGGCTTCCTCATGGGGTTTTTGGTGCTTCTCGTCTGTGTGTGAATTAGATACCACCGGGTTATGTGGTGTATGGAAACTTGAGGGAGAGAAGACAGTGAAAGCCAGGAAGTGCTGGAGCTGTGTAAATATGGAAAGGCACTAGCTGATTTTTTTCCAAGCCACTGAAAGGTTTCCTGAGCTTTAAGACGGTTCTTGTTTAATTTGCTTTTTTCTTTTGTGCTTTCCCAAGTAGGTCAGTTTAATTAGCCAAAGTGCAATAAATGAATTCCTTGCTATTGTCAATGTTTCAAGACTTGTGACAGACAGTTTCATCAGGCAAACTTCAGCCAGTGTTTGGTTTCTTTTAAGATGCATATTTGTATGAAACTTTATATTTAAAAAACACGTTTTACAGGGGTGTGGGAGAAGTGACTGGTATCAAAGCTCAGTAAGAGCCTGAGGAAGAATCCAAGCTCTGCATCTTGTTCTGCAAGTTTCAGGTTAGGGAAGAACAAGAAGGCTGTATGCATCGGCTGTGAGAAACAACCCCGAAGTCATTGAGTTCGCATTTTTTGGTACTGAACAACTCCCTTATATTAATTTATATTCAAGGAAGAACTGTAAGGTTGCTCAATGTCTCCACGAGGACCATGGAACTCTGTAAATGGCAGTCCCAGCAGGATGTCTTTTTCTTTACTGACTTGGGGTATTTCAAAAAATGAGCGTGAGAGCTGGGTAGCGTGAAGTGGAAATAACATGTGTACGCGTGTTTGTATACAAAGGGGTTGATCCCAACCCAGTGAAATAAATGCAATTACTTCTGTTTTCAGCACTTTGGTTCACCCCTGAACTGAATTGTGCTGCTTATACCTGAAATCTCTCTCTCTCTATATGTAAGCATGAGATTTGCATATGGAAATATAGTTGATTTATCTGATAAATCATATACCATGTGTAGCTGTTGCATCTTCCTTGATGAAGTTTGCCAAAGAAAGTGAGGACTGTTGTTTTCAATACTCATTGCACAACCATACAGAAATTTTGAAGGGACACTGAAGCAATGAATGGCTTTTGCTGCAGCTCTCTTTCCACAGCATAAAATGTCATTTGAGCAGATGTGGATGGGAAGTCAAAGAAAGGCTTTGTAATGTCTCGTGTACTCTGGAAGCCTTCAAGAAATGGAAGGGTTCTATCATCACTCTTTCACTCTGGATCTCGATTCCTGTAGACTTTACCATGGTCGTAGAAAGAACAATTTCATGGCAACTTTGAGAGCTGAAGAGCAGTTTGTATGCATATGCTCTATTATGAGAAAAACAGGTATGGGCTGTGGAAAAGGAGTAGATGAGCAGAGCAATATTACTTTCCTTTTTTGTCTTAAGAGAATTCCATGAGTTTAACATAAGTTTTTTTCTAATTGTTCCTTCCTATTCAACCATTTGGTAGAAGAAAACTCTTAGGCATTTCTACATCTTGTGAAACCAATCTTTTCAGTCATTTCTGAATTTACTATTTGTCTCCGCTCTTCTTGGAATCATCTCCTTTATCCATTGATGGCCTCTGATGCGTTTTGTTGGTTTTTCCAATGAGGAATTGTGGATTGTTTTCTCCTTTAATGGAAATTCCAGTCTAGGGTTTGAGCATCCCTAGCTAACTTGCTGCTGAAAACTTTAACAGCTTTCCCTTTTTTTTAACACAGACCTTCTTGTGGCACTGCAGGTTTAAAATCTTCTTTCTTTTTTTTATTTTTTATTTATTTATTTTTTAATTTCTATGGAATAACAGAGAAATGGGCCACAGTAACTTAGTGAGCCTCGCAATATTTAGGGAACCATCACTCATCGCTGTTTGCCTTCCTTTATGTCACAGTCATTCTCAGGGTGATGTTCTTGCTGATATAGTCTGAATTTTGAATCAAAATACAGCTGAGCAGGAGAAAAAGATTAGGACTTTGTTGAGTACTTACTTCTCTGTTAACCATCAGAATGTCTCTGTGACATCTGGGCATTTTGTGTTTCTCCTCTTCTACCCAGTTATTGTGTAAAGAGCTTATATAAATCTGCATATAAATGTGTGTAAGAGTTAATTTCAGATGTGATGACAGTAGGATCTATAGTGACGCACCTACAGTTTTATGATTTTGGTCAGGAGTGACCATAAGCTGCATCAGATATGTGTTAGCCTCAAGTGGGGCTTAGTAATAAGAGGAGTCAATAGGGAACCAACTGAATGCAGCAACAAGGCAGGTCCTGACTGAGCAGCCTGGGATGGGGTTGGTACGGTTCCCCTTTCTGTCGCACTGCATGGGGACAGATGGTTCCTGCAGAATCCGATGCAAGCAGTGGGATGTGGTTGCTCTTTGAGGAATTTCTGTGGACAAGTTTCCCTGAAGATGTTGCGGCTGGATAATTTAGGTGAGCACTTTAAAAAGTGGGAAGCCACAGTTATTTAGCAAGCATGATACAATGCACTTTCCAATTAAATTTCTAGTTACAGTGGTTACCGTTTTAGAAGCGGCATCTGCCAACTGTTCCCATACTGTGGTATCTGAGGCACCACATTTATTTCCTATTCTGGGGGCTGAGCACGCTATGCTATCTCGTACAGAACTTTGAGGCAAACATTGATTAATGTTGACTTTTTAATAGTAACCACTATGAATTTTTTTTTATTCCTCTAATTCATGGTATTATACATAATAGTAACGTGAATATCACTGAATTATTTATACACTTATGTTGGCAAATAATGATGAGGTAATAACAATGAATTACTTCTGTATTTACACCAGTAAATAATGATGAGGAAGAGTCAAGCTCAGCCACTTGCTAGACTATACCAATTAAAAGATATTTGCAGATAGATAAAAGATATTTGTTGGCATTTTCATGCCAACAGAATGGAGCTGCCTTGTGGAGTTCTTGGACCCCAAAGAGCAATGGGTGTTTATAAGACCTAAATGAGAGTGCAACAAGCAGTGTAGGAAGGCCCTGCAGGGTTAGGGGTGAGGAACCCCCTGCTTAGCTTTGCAGAAAGGAAGGCTGAGAGATGGCTTGTTGGGATGAACCAAGGGAAGGAGGCTCCATGCATCCTGGTTGAATCTGGTGGATAAATCATGCAAGGCAAAGTCTGTATCAGGAAGATGAAATGAGGCAAGTGTAAGCATGTCTGGAATAAATAACTGCTCAGACAAACTGTCAATATGGGAAGTAGGGGGGTTTGGCTTCTTCAAAGCAAGACAGAAGGCCATTTTTCAGAAAATAAGCTTTGAACAGTGGCTAAATACAATAGAGATTACACCCACCTGCTTGCAGTTATCCACAGAGAGAAAGGTCAGCCATGTATGCCTAAACCAGAAGAGAGTAAACTATGGATTTCTGCATTTATCTGTAGCCACATAAGTGACTGAACAGAATTATCAGTTTCCTACAAGCATAACTGCATCTGTGGCATTTCATGGCCTGCAACAAAATCACAGGCTGGGTATAGCAGTGCTTCCTCCAGACCTGACCTGCAGGGGAGCTGCTATGTGCTGCGGAAGGCATGGGGCTCTGGGATGGGATCTGGCTCCCTTCCCTGCACCGCAACCAACTGCTTGTACTCCAGTTCAGAAGGGAGAGCCCATTTTCGATCCAAGAAGATGAATACCACAGTTTTTGTAGTGGTCAGGTCTTGCTGGGGCTCTCTGGGGTATGGGAGGATAGTCCTAGCTGTGCAACCAACATCTTCGGGAAAGGAGAAACTTCTGTTTCTTTTGCTTTGGCAACTCTGTTCTCAGGGAAATTTCCTTCTCTAAAGCTGTTGCATTACTTAAAATAAGAGTGAGATTGCTTCCTGTAACTCTGGGAGATGCATTAGATAGGAATGTTTGCTGGGGCAAGACACGAGCGGGCCAAAAGAAAGCCAGGATTGTTTCCCTTCTGCCCAGTGCAAGGTGCTCAGCCACAGCATGCCTTGCCTCCATGGGTGGCCCTTTCTGATGATGTTTAAATGACTTGGTCTTGTGCAGAACACACTGTGAGGCTGGGCTCCCCTCCTCCTTCTCCTTGGATGACTTCAAGCAGGTTTGACCCAGTAGAGGGCACAGCAAGGGACATCTGTGGAACATGCCCCTATGAGCCACCTCCTGGTACTGCCAGTGATGGAGACCCATGCTCAGCGGGACTGGTGCTAACAGCAAAGGGAGATGCAATTTGGACACCTTTAAGCCTGCTTGTTGGCGTGAAGCTATTCTAGAAGTAATCAAAATGAAACAAGAAGCCAGAATAGAAGTCTTTTTCGGGTGATGCTGGAAATTGCAAACTGCCCCCATCATTGGCCAAGCCATGATCCCCACAAAGCCCAGGAGTGAAATCACAGCAGTGCTGTGGAGTGTGGTTAGAGCAGGGGCTTTTGGAAGGGAGAAGCAAACCCCCGTGGGACGTCATACCTGCAGAGCTTGCAGCCTTTTATCTTTCATTAGCAAATATTGGGCAGTGCCGTGTGCAGTTACTTACAGGAACATTTAATCAAATAATCTCCTCCTCTCCCAGGCGGCTCAGACCACTGCAGTTTTATAGTTACCTACTTCAGCTGGAACAGTTCCTTTCAGCTGTAAAAGCAAATATGCAACATGGAAAAAAGTCTCGTTTTTATCAAAACAGACAGAACTATTCCAGCTGCTGATATTAAGGTAAAAATAGCAAGGTTAAATGTTAAACAACCTCTGAGTGGACGTTTGTAACTACAAAGAGCCAGACCAATTGCTCCGAAGGCCTTTTTTTTTTTTCTCTTTTAGGAAAAAAGAAAAAAAATAATTAAAAAACCCTTGTTCTACTTCTGAAAAGCAAATTTATTTTCCCCTCTTTCTGATGATTAAATACAGTGGAAACCGGCTCCCTCGATAACAAATACATTGGTAATGTGTGGTGCTTCCTGCCCCAGCATCTTGTAACTCACAGAAGTTTCCACGGCCAGATTTGACTGCTCCAAGTGCTAATAATGTCTGCTAGTCAGCCTTCCTACTGTTCAGAAAATTTCACTCCTGTGGCTTTTTGGCTTGTTTTGAGAAATCACTGCAGAGGTTAGTGAACTTTTCAATGTGTTGGCATTTAACCTGTGGTCAGACAGTAAGGGGAAAAAAAAAGAAAATGAAATAAAAGGAAGAAGAAAGAGTAGGAAAAAAATTGGTCCATAGAAAGATATTTCCCATTAATAACTGTTTGCATTTCCATTTGCATGGGAATTGAACAGATTTTGAAATCTCCCCATTAAAATGGAATTCCTCTGACTTTTAGCATATCTTGAAAAATACAGTGCATTAAATGAAAAGATGCTTAAAACAATGCTGGGGTTTTGTTCCAGAGAAACATTTGGGCACTTTCACTGGGAAAGGAGGTTAAAAGGTTGTCAATGCTTTCTCCAGGGGCTCTGTCTGACAGTGAACATGTGTTTCCTCCCTTTAATCGGCTCGCCAGTAGCCAGAAAGCTGCTTGTTTTCTGCAGAGGTTGTCAAAAATGATTTCAGTCTGGAGACGATGAATGATAAAAGAGGTTTTCAAACACAGTTTTGCACTGTAGCATTTGCAGTCCCAGAGAGGATGGATTGTATTACAATCTCGGTGCAAAGGGCCATGTTCCTGTAGCAAGAAAACAGTGCCTCGTTCAACCTGTTTGATGCTTCCACTTATCTTTCAAAGTTGAAAAATAGAAGCTGGACCTCAACTAAAGGAAAAGAAAAGATCCTCCCCAGAGTTTGTTCCCTCTCCCTGCTAAATTAAGTGTTTTAGATATATAGTGATGGTTCTTTTTCTTCTCTTGCACTGTCCCTGGGAGCTGTGTTTCCTTCAGGAGTTCACACAGTGCTCGTTCTTCTGGGGGTTGCTTGCTGTTGGCCAAAGGCCTCTTCCCTCTGAAGCCACTGGGAAACCTTCCTCCAGGAAGACCAGACCTCTAGGTGAAAGTTTTGGCATCATAAAACACTGAACTTCCATGAAACCGCACTTTCATGTAGCGCTTGGCATCTTTTCCCCAATATGTACCTGTATGTGTGCAGAAACCCAATGCTTTGTCTTGGACCATGTCTGTGGGGACATAGGAAGTAATGCCATGCAACAGATTTAGCCTGCATGGGTTAATGACAAACCCTGGGTCCAGCAGGGGTTTGTGAGGTGGTGAGCTGGACCCCATGGCCATCTGTATGAACAGCGTTAGCAACTCTACAGGCTCAGCAATTCCACACATGGGGGTATCTTTTAAAAACTTACAAATCAAAACAGCATGATAGCAGCGTGATAGCAGCAGCACTAAGCCCAGGCTCTACTGCATGTCCCTGGAGCCCTGCAGCCCTTACTGCTGCCTGGGGATGGTTAGCTGCCATGCAGCAATATGAGCTGGGCTTGGCTCTTGGTACCTTGCCTTTCTGTAAGCTGCTTTTTTCCCAGGAGTTCATTTTTCCTTCCCAAACTCCAAAACCAGGTCTGTCCTTCATCCCACACCACCACTGGCCAGTCCCTCTCAGCTGCCCCACTGCTGAGCCCCATCTCATCTCTGTCCCCTTGCCCTTCACAGCACTGCTGCCACCAAACCTTATTTGTACCCAGCCCTCCCATATGCTTCATCCACATCCTGCTTTTATGGCTCAGAATATTACCTGCACTCCTCCTTGGCACCTCCAAGCACCCTTTACCCCTCAGCTCCCTTCCATACATTTTTGTGAGGGAAGGGCTAAGGTCTTTCCCTGCCATCTCCACCTGCTCCACCCTACTGGGCTGATCTCCTCCCCAGAATGCTGCTGGATGCTGCTGGGTTCATCTGTCTCACCAGAGCCACCTCCAGCATTGCCAAAACTTGGTTAGAAAAGGAAATGCAGGGGATGCTTAGGGGATGTGAGCTCAGCAAGGGCCTCCAGTAAGTACCGTGCAATGTGGGTCAGGTGCATGCAGGCAAAACAAAGTTTAGATATACTGGATATATTTAGTAGCTTGATGATTCTTTCTGTGTCTTTCTGTTCTTTTTCTTTTAAAACTGAAAGAAAAAATAAAAGGAGTGGAGCAAACAGTGTCTGTCACAAGTCTCAGCGATTCTCCCTTTGGTTACATTACGCTGCTGCTAACAGGAACTTCCTGTTTAGTTGCTACATGAAAAGGAAGTATATAAACAAGAGAGTCCCAGAAATGACTAAACGCTGAGCACAGAAGGTTTTTATTATCGTATCCAGAATCTTGTGCATGGGGAAGGCTTCATTCCTTTTCTTTTTTCTTTTTTTTCTTCTGGACACGACCAAGTTCCAAAACATTTCTCGAGTGGTAACTTGTATTCCATTCTTTATTATTTCTGACAATATTTTAAATAGTTTGAGTCCAATTTTCTGCCAAGAAAGGCAGGCTGTTAGGCAGCACTGCATTGTGTAGGAGTAAAAATTGAATATCCACTCAAATCATACTTGTGAAACCTGAATGTGGAAGTGGACAACGTCTTTTTTCATCTGACTGTGATTACCATCTAAGCAGTGTAATGATGTCACTGGCATTTTTTGCTGCATGCATGGTTAGCTTGGAAATCCTTTCCATTGCTGCCAAGAAAGCTTATGACAGGTGCATGCAGAATATGGTAGAATCCATGCAAAACCAGTCCCAGTGCACATGTATGCAAAGTCCCCGTGGCCATGTCACGTTGCTCTCTCCTAACTCCTGGGCAGCTCTCAATGTTTGTTAGTGCCAAGTGTCACTGAGACCTTGGCAGTCCCCAAACCCTCTCCCCCAAACCAAAAAGCATCAGGGAGAGATGGAGCCAGGCAAAGGTTCGACTCCTCGTCTTCCTCACGCTGAAATATTTGGCTGATGTCATAGAGATTTGGCTAAGTGGATTCAATCAACTGTTTTCACTCTATTATAGTTCATAATCCCTATTCAAGATGAAGTGCACTGCAGCCTAATGAATGTGGTAATGGAATCCTTGTGTATGTTTTTCCACAGCGGGGTGCAGATTAGCATAAGTGTCATATTCTGTTGGCATGCCTGCTATTATATCTGAGGCGTTGCACACACTGGGAATTTTTCAACTGGATAATAATAAGATGAATATGGTATGCACATGCACATCGAGCACACTGGTTTTAGAAAGTGGTCTATAATAAATCTCACCTGGAGGGGCATTATGATAGATTAACTTTGCATTTTGGCTTAAAAACGCAACATTTAAGCCAAGTGTATGGTAACATGAGTACAAAAGAATTAGATTAAATTTCACGCGCAGTTTTAAAGAATGTTGTCATTGAGGACTGAGGAGCACTCTGCAGACCCTTTGGTTTCAGATACTCACTGCAAGCTCCCGAGCTCCCAGCTTGGACATCACACATGTCCAAAGCTGCCACTGGGAGCTCTGAAAGACGGTTTACAGAGAAAGGAAGTTTGGGTTCTATGAGACCACGGTGTCTGTGCCTCATGGTCAAAAAAGCTGGGAGGAGAAGAAGAAAATCCCCACTGCCTTTATTTTAAAAGCACTTTGGTTTTTACCAAAGGTTTTTTCTCCCATGAAAAAGCAGCACAGACTGATAAAAGTAGGACCAGAGAGAAGTCGGTGCCCAAACCAAAACCCCTCCCAAAACACACGCGGTGGTGCACAGCCTTCAGTGTGCATTACAGCAAGTTTTGCTCTGAGCTGTCATCTGCATCTTCAGTTCCTTAGGTGTTGCAGTTTTCCTGCTGTTAGAGAAACTCCTGATGAATTTCTTTGCGCGTCGCGGGGAAGAGACAGCGCCGCGTATGATTAGTCCCAGAATTTATTACTTGATTATGGAAAGTGCAGGCCTGAGAAATTCATACCACTTAAGTGGTGGTTTAGTGTGACTAATCAAAGAGGTTTTCCTGGCACGCAGGAGGTATCAATACATATAGACTGGTGTAGAAAAGCGTATCTTTATGCTTTTAAGCATGGTGGCATGGTAACAGCTTAAGCATATTAATCAGCCCAAGGTAAGTGCTGCTTCTGTATCATATTTTAATCTGATTCTTTCTGCAGTGTTAGAGAAATTATATCTGTGGCTGAAATAACATTTAGAAAAGAAATTGTTTGCCAAGCGAACGAGACAATCAAACCAGTCATTGAGAGCTGAGAACTAGCTGTGGGTTTCATTTACCTTTATTATCAGTACATTTCTTCACAATCACCCCAAGCCCAACGGGTGGAACATTACCAAGAACGTCCCAGGTAATGGAAGGGCGTCGATGTTTGTTTGTTTTGTGTTTAGTCTGGAGGAGCCCTGCTCTTAGCAAGACCTGCCTATTACCGGGTCAGTAACCCGATATGTTCCTCCTGAGAACAAGCCATGGGCTTCAGAAGGCCGTGCTAATATCTGCGGCACAGCCTACCAGACAACGCAGCATGCTGCTGCTTTCTGAACACTGGGAAGTAGAGTGACCTCTGAAAAACTTAAAGAAAGCTGCGTTTTGTGCACGTGTGTATGAGCAAGAGTGGCTTTCTAGCAACTCAAAAAAACATGGTTTCTTTTTTAAGAAAAACAACACAATGAAATCTCGCCTTAGGTTGGAAGAGTGTAAATGGGAGCTTGGAGTGGAGTTCAAGCACCCTTTGCAATCACGGCGCCCATTTCCTTGAACATTGCAGGAGGAGGTCGGGTGGCAAATGTATTTAAGACTCGGAGGAAAAGGGCTGTTAAGTCGACCTTGGTAACTTAACTGAAACAGTATACGTGTAAATCCATCGCAAATCCCCAGCCTTTTACAACTCTTGTCCCGATGGAAATCAGATCACAGAACTGTTTACAAGAGACCACGATTCAGATGGATAAAGAGCCATGACAGCAGGGCCCGTATTATTTGAAATTTTAGTAACCCAAGCCTAAGTAAATATTCTAAAAGCAAAATAATAGGGATTAGGTAATTATTATGACGTGATCATACTTACAATATTTTGTATTTGGTAGAGAATGATTTCACTGTGCATGCCGGTGCTTTGCCACTCTGCAATCAGTTGTAATCTTCGTCGCTTAAAGATAATGTTACAGTTAAAAAAAAAAAAAAGTGCATATATCTGTTTTACCCTGAGCTTTAAATGTCCTGAATAGTCATCTTTAAAGCCACTGGAAGTAGCGCCATAAAGATATTTTACAGCGTTATTTAATGTATGAGCTAATCCCCGGCTAATGGTCAATTTTTGCCATTTTTCTGCATGGGGAGGAGCATGGAGGGTGGGGATCCTGCTCCTGTTCGGCCACGAGCCCATGGCCACAGGCATCCTCAGAGCAGGGACAAAAGGGACCCAACTGGAGCATCAGTAACATTCTTGGCATTGTGAACAAACACTGTATGTTAATCAGCACTTCAATTAATCTTTCCCAAATAATATTTCATGAGCTTATGCTTGAAAATAGTTAGATTAAACTCATGTAAGCTTTTTTTTTTTTTTTTTTTCCCCCTTCCTTCCTCTCCAAAGTCACTTTGAAATATTTACTGCAAACAGATGTGAGTACACTCGAAGAATTAAATTTCATTCTTGGGAAATCATTATTTTACAATTAATAATTGTGAAATGGGAGGAGGCTGGCCTGCATGCCTGATGCTATATAGGCAGCCCCCAGCATGGCTGGATGAAGTTTGGCTTTGATGCTTCTTGTTGCAGCTGAGCCTTAGCTTGGTGGTGGTGATATCCTTAGAGATCATTGCCCAGAGAGTGCTGTAACAGGATGTGAGGTTTGGGAAAGAGTAAATCAGTACCAGTGAGGTATTCACCTCTTAGGCATGGGTGTGGAGGTGGAGTATTTTTACTGCCATCTGTGGTAATACAGTGGCAGGGTGGGCACTCATACTCCAAACCAACACTTCCAAGGTGCACTGCGATACTGTTGTTTAATGTGTTAATTTTATGTATTTTCCATACTGCCAGGAAGCCCAAAACACAATGGATGTGGGGAAAATATTGGCTTTTCTGATGCAGAAAATGACTGTCTTGGGGTTTTGTGAGTGGCCATCATGGGATGCTGCATCTGAGGGACGTGCAGCTATCAGGAACTCACGAGGCCAATCCCCCATCTGCTGCTCGGAACGGAGCAGGACAAGGCACTGTGTTGGGTACCTGTGCCCCTTTTCACATCCAGCAGAGCTGATGTGCAGTTCTGTGTGGTCATGGAAGCTGTAGGCAGCTGTATTGATGGCTGAAGGTAAAAGAAGGTCATCAGTGCTACTGAAATCCTGACAAAGAGTTGTGTTGGGGAAATTGCCCGTTTGCTGCTCCACGTGCTCCTGTTCCACTAACCTCCTGGCCTGGGCATCAGAAATTATTGCAGCTTCAATTATCAGGCGATAGGTGGCCCCTTGCTGAAAGCAGGGAAGTGAACGGCAATCCTAATTAGATCCTGATCCCAGGGACCCGAGTCTCTCATTTCCAGTCCCTACACAGCAGAAACTCCCATGATTTAAGTGGAATTGTGTCTGACTTGCACTGTGAGAAAACTAGGGATTGAGCCAGTGGTGCCTTTGCAGAGAAGCATTTGCTCTCCTGCTCTATGGGAACAAGACCATCGTGCTCAGCATCCTGCAGGAGGGAGCTGTGAGTTCCCACATGGATTTTTTACTGCTCATTTGTTGGACATGTCGCTGAAGTGAAGCTGCCCAAGGAGCAACCTGTACCTGTACCCCATTTCTTGCTCCCAGCCTGACAGCAAATAAAGCTGTTATGAGAGAGCAGTGAAAGAGAGGGTCGGTGGCTGTAGGAGGCTGCTCAGAAATAGCCTGAGGGAACATTAGCAGTGACCTGCCCAAGTGGCTGAGCTGTGCTGTGGTTTGCTTTAGCACACAGGAGCAAAGCAGTCAGTGCTGGGGACCTGTTCCAACCTCTGCGTGCACCATGGAGGGGTCTCCTTGGGATTACCTTTCCTCTGGATCCATGATCTGAGTGCCTGACAGTTCCTGGAGTGCATAAACATGTGTCTTCCAGCTTTCCTTGCATCTAAGCAGTCTCCCTTTGGACACTGCAGAAATAGTTCCCAATGTGAACCGAAGCACTGCAGCTGCAGGCATTTCCCATTTGAATTAAAACAAGGAGATAGAGATATCCTTCCACCCACCCAGCACTAGGGAATTGGGCAAGTCCTTGCTGCCTGCAGGCATTGGCACATCCTGCCCTGTGCCATCCCCATCAGCTCAGGGATGCTGCAAACCCCAGAACCTGGCATTTCTCTCTTCCCACAGTAATTTGTGCATACATCCCTAGAAGTCACAAGTTAGCATTTTCTCCTAGCATCAGCTAAATAAGTGATGCTATGTCTACTGTCATTGTGCTTTGCTAATTTTAGCTCTGATGCACTTTTTATTTCTTCGGGAGAGCAATAAAAGCTTCTTCCAGCATCTCATTTTATTCCCCTTTGAAGCCCAAACAAATTAGCAATGTTGAGAACTTTATTTTAAGAGTTCATTAAGCCCTTAACAGTAAATCCTTTTCTCACGTTCCAGATGTTGTGGTTTCCTTGACCTCGGTTTGTATTTCCCTGTGATGTGAACAAGCCGACGTCTCATTCCGACCCTACCAATGGCTCTAGCGAGCCAAGGAGAGGGGGACACGAGCTACCTTCCAAAACCTTTTGGGACAGAGAGAATGAGAGAAATTGGTGCTGTCCTACCATCTCAGTGCTTTGGCTGTAGGCATCACTCATTGCTTCACGCCCTGACCTCTGCAGTGCTATTTTTACATATTGAATGCTTTTCCCCCAATATATTTTTCATTCCCTTCCCTTTCACTTGAGCACTTTGCATTTCAGAGGTAGCGTTCACCTGCATTTGGGAATGTATAAAGCACTGCCCTTGAATAAATTAAGCACGTTGTTTCATCAGTGTGTCCAAATGGGCACAAACGCTGCTTTCCTGCTTTGATTCTGTGGGGATTTCTCAACATGCTGAATTTCAGCAGTTTGGCCAGTCCCTTGGATTTGAGTGGTGTTAATTATGTATTACACGTATTAATTAAGCACCAAACGTATCTATTCTCTTTCAGCCAATGGTGAATCACTGTAAATGTAATTTGTGCATTTTATCCTCTTCAAACGTTGGTCTTTTTTTGAAGACAAGCACCTGCAAGCCTTTTAGGAGGTGTTACCCCTGCTGTTACTGACATTTTAATAAATGCAGAAATAAATGCTCCCCACCAAATTGTCTAATGTCAACACTTACCTCATCGAAAGAAGTGAGTCAGTTTGAGTCGAATTTACAACACGTGCTGTACCTATGGCTGCCCAATGGGCAGCGCATCCAGTCTCCTATCCATTCTTCCTGTTTTCTTTGAAACCATAGTAACTATCGGGCTGTGTTCATAAATATTACAATGAATATTTGTCTTTGTGCGCCTGCACGGGGAAACGTGTGAAAAATGGATCAAAGATAGCAATTCGTGAAGAGAAAAAACAAACTCTTTTCAGCATGGCCTGTAGGGCTGTCCCACACATAAGGCAGCTGCTGGGCACAAATATTCCACCATGGGGCAAGACAAACATGATAATAGAGGAGAATGCCCAGCACGGAGAGAGCTCCATCTCTGGGTGACTTCTTGCTTGAGAGACCACCTTGAGGCATTGACAGCAGTGCCCTGCAAGAAGCTGCTTTGCTTTCTGGATAGGAGTCTAAGATGGGCTTGACTTGGCATTTCAGTCAGCTGGGGAACCAGGGAAGCAGAGAGATGTTTAAAAGCAGATGAACCCAACCTCTGGCTTTGGAAACCCTCCTAAAGGAAGCTGTATACAATCCTGTATTTTTAGGGAAGATATTTACTTTGGCAGGCTAATAGGTCAGCTTTCTGGTATGCTGTCCATTGGCCAAAAGCAGTCTGAAGTGAAGGAAGCATCCAAATATGATGGTCATGGAGACTGGCTATGGACTAGGTTTGTGTTCGGTGAAATCAAGTAACTCACTAGCTTGGGAGAAGTGAAGAGCAGAAGAAGCTGCATTTTCTCTCCAGCCACACTGCTGGATAAACAGCATC
Source organism: Gallus gallus (assembly GCF_016699485.2). Classification (NCBI taxonomy): domain Eukaryota; kingdom Metazoa; phylum Chordata; class Aves; order Galliformes; family Phasianidae; genus Gallus; species Gallus gallus. The sequence goes on from NC_052534.1 coordinate 10,631,859, forward strand.
TGGAGCCCTGAAATTTCCAAGTTTCAAGGTTTTTTTATACAAGAAACAGTAGTTGCGACACATAGCTGTGATATCTCAGTTTTAGAAGATATCAAAAATTGGCCAGAAGCATATTGAAAATAGATCTCCTTTCTAGTACTTATTTGAGGAGGAGAAGTGCACGGCTATGGGAACACTTCACTTCCTCTGTTTTCTTTTTGTTGCACATCTAAGGATGAAAACAGTAGAGAAAAGTTAACTGAGCTTCAGGGATTTTCTCCATTTTTAATGCAGGGCTCCATCACCTTCTCAGTTTCACCAGTGGAGCACCAGACTAAATTTGTATTTTCTGTACTTGACAGCCACGAGTCTCCTCTGCACCAAGTCAGGCAGCAACTTACTGCTGCTGACGCAGTTGCAGGGTGAAGTGTACACAAGGTATCATAGTGACTCAGAGCCTAAAACCAGTGTCCAACATCGTGCTGCAATGGCCTGATAAAAATATTGGGTTAGTGTGCCAGCCTGTTTCAGACTCTCTGGCTTCTGTTTTCAGGTTTACAGGGATTGAAACCCATGGGAGATGAGGGATGGGGTGAGGTCAGACCTGAGACACTCATGAAAATATCCAATATCTCGAGGCTCCTGCTAAGCATTGGGAGCAGGCAGCACAGCCAGGGTACAGGTCTCAAATCTCACTTCACACTTCAGAGCAACCCTACAGGCCTGATGGAGAAAGCCAGACCAAATGTAAACACCATCACTGCATGTCTGGGAGAACATCCTGGTTCTGACACTCACTTTCAGCACAAACTGGGCTCTGGACTGAGCTGCTGTGCTGTCTGGAGTGGTTTCCGCTGCTCCAGGGCTGCAGCATAGGGAAGGGAGTGCATCTGTGGGGTTCGGAGGGTGGGCAGAGAGAAGGGACAGAGGGGAGTACAGCAGGAGGCTTCAGGGAAGAGAGGTTTTCCTCTTTTCTCTTCAGACAGATTGCTGCTTGTCCCAGAAAAACACATAATGCACAGTCAAGTGGAAGGAAGAAAAGAGGCCGAAGGAGCATCTTTTAAAGGACTGGTTTGGGCAGCAGGAGGGGGAAGTAAAAATTTTTTTTAAAAAGGACTTTTTTGTAAATTCAGGTATTTCTGGGTAGTCAAAATGTTTTGCAAAGGAGGCTCCTTTCTTGTCCCCATTTAGCTAGACAATACAAGCCCACAAATAAATTCAATTCTTCCTTTGACTTCGCTGCATCCTCTTTTTGTGTCCTTCGCCCATTGTGTTTGGAGTCAGCTGTGGCGCTCGCCTATAGCTTCACTGACCCCATTTGAGCCTAAAGAGTTTCCCACCCACTCACCCCAGGCAATAAAGCCTTTCTTTAGGCGTGGGGCTTACGGCTCTCCAACCACGCCGCTGGATAAATAGCATCTGGAGGCCTGAAATATTCTAGTTATCCACATGTTTGTCACTAACGAAAACTCATCACTTTTGACTCTCGCTGCTCAAAGGGGAAGGCGTTATCGGGATGTTGCTCAGAGGGAGAGAGATGCAGTGCCCTGGCTGTGAACACAGGGACCGCTGCATGGTGTTGCAGCACCCAGAGACACGCCTGGGAACAAGTTTTGTGGCCACAACTGGAGGAAGCAGTCAATGTTCATGGATGTCAGATAATCCACTGTGACATACGATCCAAAAACATAAGGTTGATGAATATTCCTGGCACTGCATGCCGGTGCTGAGAGCAGATTATGCGTTTTTTAATGTTTGATGCTCTTTCAACAGTTAAAAGCCATTTTGGGCAACAGATAGCTCTGAAGATATTTTAAATAATAATTTTTTACCACTGGGGCTTATCAGCACTTCATTTCAAGAGGCAGCATCACAGAAGGCAGAAGGCTCTCCAAGGACCGAGTTCTGATCTCACTTACACCTATTTATATCCGGAGTAACTCAGCTGAAGCAAATGGAATTTACTCCTGCATTGAACAAGTGTAACCGAGAGCAGAATTTAAAGCCTCCTCCACTCGGCACATCCCTATGTCTCTTTTATGGGCTGAGCTGTTTGCACAGCCCACACTGCTGTCGGGGCAGAGGGAGGCTGGAGCAGTTGGGTTCTGCAGCCTGTGCAAGCATCACCTCTGGGCAGGACCCAGCAGCAGGGTCGGGAGGAACAAAGCCACCACTTGTATGGATGAACATACAAAACTAAATTATAATTGTATGTATAGGTAAGTGGGACCTATAGGCACCGCAGTAGGAAGCTCTGGTTCTACCAACCTGCCACCAGCCCTGGGTCTGCATTTCCCATGCTGCCAGCCCTGCCTTGTGTATTACAAGTGGCTGTGGCTCTGCAGAGCTCCCTTGATGCAAACGTTCCTCTCTCTCAGGCAATTGCATTTCCCACTAAAGGCTGCGCTCTGCTTTTTCTGCCCTGCTGGCAGCGCAAATGTGCCAATCTCATTCTCAAGGCATGGTTCCTGTTGTGGGATCAAATGTTAGGATTTTAAAAGCTAAAGTTTGATGTGGATGAACAACTGCCTATAAAACGCATTAAGCTCTTACCCTGTAATGTATTTAATTTCACACTGACTGATGGTATTGCCCCTGAATGGATTACGGCAGGGGGCTGCCATTGTCCTACTAAACCACACTGGTTAAATAATACTTTGGAGTCTAAAGCTGCTCTGGAAGCATTTCATATTGGCTAACATGTGAAATGAATACCTAGCTTTTCTGGGATCGTTTTGGGTTGCTTTTGAACAAATAAAAGTAAAAATAAAAATAAAGGATGAACATTAAATGCATGTTGCATCAGTTTACAGGGCAAGCAGGTTTTGCAGGGGAACAGGAGCCCCAAATGGTGCAAGGACAGTCCTGGAGCACCTCTCAGCAGAGGTTCTGCTAAGGTCCTCCACAGGTGGCTGGGGCTTGCTCTGTGTTTGTTCAAGCAGTGTCTCCTTGATATGAGTACCCAAAGGGCCGAGGTGCTGTTTAGAGCTCAGATGGGTTAGTGTCTCCATACTCTGGCTGAGGAGCTTCCATACAGGGCTTTCTTTCTTTTTTTAATTATTATTAATTAATGAAGATTGCTGTACATCTACTGCTTAATCTCCCTTCTCTTTTTCTCTTACGCTGAGGGAAATCATGAGCTACTCCAGTGGAGCTCTACATTCTGCACCCCAAATCCTGGGCACCACTGGTCACTGGGACACTTTCTGCCCTCAGCAGGGTCACTTGGGGAAGGTCCGTGGTTAAGCGTAAGGTCTGAGTGCATGTATCATATCCTGTGTCACACTGATCCCTGTTGTATGACAACTCCAAATCAAGGAGGATTTCTCAAGTCCATGCAACAGTAAGAAAATTCCACTCCCTTTGAAGTCATTTTAAAAGCATGTGCCTTATCTGTATAAATACATATACACACATAGAGAAAGTTCTGTAGCGTGGTGGAGCATTGCCTATGCATGCATGGCTGGGAATGTGATCTTCTGCAGTGTGCTGAAGCACGAGCCCTTAGCAACTTTGCTTATTGCATTAGGAAAAATTAAAAGATCTTTTCTTTCTTTACAAAGAGAAAGAGTTGTGATAAGAAAAGGCTAAGGAGGAATTAAAGCCCCGCTAGTCTTTTTTTGTTTTGTTCCCCCCCTCCCTCCCCAACGTCAGCAGAGCCAGGAAAGAATGCTGGAAGTCATCAGAGGCATGGCTGGGATAGAGAGTGTTAATTCTTCCATATCTAAGCCTCTTTGTCGAAATTCCCTTTGTCTCTTGCCCCAAGTCATTAAACACTAATCCCATCACTCTTCCTAATCCGTTGCAGTGGAGCCAGAGTTCAGTTTCCGAAACTGTCTTTGTTGCTCTCCTAATAGACAGCTTGCTCTGGATTTCGGTTGGCTCGGTCATATTTAGGGCTTTCCAGTGCAGTTCTTTAATGAAGTGCCATTAATGAAACTTTTCCTCCTTCATGCAGCGTGCACGGGCATCAATTGGTTTAGTGTTAAGTAGGGTAAGGTGCCTAGTCATCTTAGCAGCCTTTGCAAAATATGACTGTCAAAGGCAAAACCTAGGAAACAAGACCATTGAAGAATATAGCCACTGAAGTACTCATTTAATTACTAAGGATTTACAAAAGAAAATCTGTTCTTTGTGGCTTACAAAAGACAACAAGCTCAGAAGAGATAGTAAAGGGTTTGGGACCTCTTCCTTTTTCTCCCTCCCCCTCTTCCCAACAAATCGCAGAAGAGGAAATGTGGCTGAGCAAAGGCACCAAAGCCCATTGTCAGCTCTTCCCAACCTGCCTCAGGAACACAAACTTTAGGAGCAGTAGGTGTTCCACTGCTGGGTGAAATAGACTTGGAGACCCCTCCTGCCAGGGGAGGTGGCCCGGTTACCCAAATTCATTCTGCAGTGGCAGAAAGTCAAGCATCAGCCCTGTCCTCCACAATGCAAACTTGAGCTTCTTTGCAATGAGTGTTTCTAGCAAGGGCAGTGAGGTGTTCCCCTCGTCTGGTTACATGGGTTTTGCTTCTGAGAGAAGCTGCTTGCCTCTGGAGCCGGCTCACCACACTCAGCTTAAAAATATTACCAGAAGGTTCGATTCTATGTGCACGTTTCAGTATAACAGCATCACCTGTAGAAAGTTCCAGATACGCTTGCATTGAGTAAACCAAAGGATCTTTCCACTCACCCTTGAGATTTGGATAGAATCTTTGGCTCCCATGTTCTCAGCGGGACACAAAATAACCAAACGAAGACTGTGGGTGCAGGAGAGCTATTGAAGCTGATAAATCTGCTGGCTGTTAACGGCTTTCCTGTGATACGAACTATCTCATTACCAGCTCACTTGCGATAGGAAATAAACCGCATCTCATTGTACAGCGCACTTTCCATACGCTCTGTTTTACTCTGTTCACATGCCATATAAATGAGATCCAGGTGTGATTATTAAGCAGTTTAATTGCTTTGGCAAAGTTGACATTACAGTGCCCGAGAACTGAGTGCGCCAAAGGAGGATATTCCTTTAAAGGCTGTCTTCTAACAACTGGCAGGTCTGTGTTTGGTTAGCTCGGATCATAGTTTTCCCTCCTTTTGGATCAGTTTATTTTGGGTTTCTTTGCATTTTTGTTTTGTTTTGTTTTGTTTATGTTCCTATATTCTTGGATTTTGTTCTGTTTTGTTGCCAAAACGTTCTGGCAGGTGGCACCCTAACTTGATCTTCTTCAAACATTTCAGTGCAATTATGCTTCCTCTCATTTTAGCCAGCTCAGTAACTTGCTTTACTAAAAATCTCTCAAATCCCCTGGGAAAATAAATCAGATCCATTTACAAACGGAATAAATCACAACAAAGTGATTCATCTGCAAATGAAACCACAGTGTTCTCTGTAGATAAAGAAAAACAACTGCATTTTGCCACTTCATCAGGGTTTCTTTTCCTCCCTCAAATTCCAACGTACATCTACTGTTGGCAATAAAAGTTACGCTTGCATGTTGTTAAAATTTGTTCATATGCTTCAGCACTTCTACTTTCCTTGTAATTGACTTGCCAAGTCTCTTACTTTGGGGAATTGGAACGGCTTTCATATGCAGTGAGGAAAAATTTCCTGTACGAGTCACTTAAAAATATGTATGTATGTATGTCCGTGTGCATGTATATATATCTATATCTACGTATGTAAATATACATATACACACACGCACACACATATATAAAAAACACATCCCGGTGTCATTTATTGGCTGTACTGGAGCAGCATATCCAGCAGCATTACCAGCTGAATCCCAGCTGTCTCCTACACTCCAACCCTTTAAACTCAGTCCTCCTTCAAGTTGCTGTACCCACGGTGAATTAGCTCCCCGTGGCTGCATCTTGGCAGAGCTTTCCATTTAATCCGTCCCTTCCTTTCCGTTCCCAACTACTGACTTTTTTTCCACTCCTTTCTCTGCTCTCCTCAAGTGCAGCTTGGATATAACAGGAGTGTTGAGTGGGTTGAGTGACTTCTGGGGGATGTCTTCAGCAAGGCCCATGAAGGTTTAATAATCATTAAAAAAGGTGTTGAGGATGGGCACCCACAACAAGGAGTAATGGCTAGCTTTCTGCAAACTAGATGTAACACTAAAGTTAAGAATTATGTCTTCTACTAGTTACAGGTCAAGGCTATATGCATAGGTTGGTGGGGACCGTGCTTGGCTTGGCTGGCTGCCATTTGGGGGTGAGTTTTGTGCCCATTTGTACAAATGAGTGAATCCCCTTGGATTTCAGCCTAGCCAGGTCTTGGAAAAATCATCTAGGCAGTCACTTCTGGGGGTAATGGACAGATCTGGCTATTGATCAATATTGATTTGTTGATGCTGCCATCAATGAAACATCTGTTTGTTTCCTATGCCATGGTTTCTTTTTCCTCCTTCTAGTCCCATGCGGGACTCCTTGCATGTGGAATTTTCTCATGAAGCCCTTGCTGTAGCTTCAACAAAAGGACATGAAGAATTTCCTTTCCTTTGCTAGTGGTGGCATTCGGACAGAAAGAGAACCCCTCAAAAATGTAAAAGCTTTTGTAAAAACATGAGAAAGGCATTTAAAGCCTTTTCAAAGAAAGAAAACATCAATGTAAAGCCTCCTATAGTTGTCTGCTGGTGCGGTCACTCTCGATTTGGAGAGGTTTTGTTAATCTTGGGGGGAGGGAGGGAGGCAGAATTAAGGTTTTTGCTGGGTTTTATTGTCCTACTAGTTTGTTTTGAGTTCTGTGATATCTTCTTTTTCATCAGCACATACATGGATCGTGATAATTCTTAACCGTTTATATATCCCTCTAGAAGCATCACTTTTCAAGCACGAAAATGCTCAAGTGTGTTGCTTTGGCCCATTCCCTTGGTGCATGAAAAGAGTTTTCACTTTGATAAAATAGTTATCAAGTCATGTAATGAGTCAAGTAATGAGTTTGCATGACGATGTCACCAAATCAGGTGTCACCTGGAAAAGTGACCATTGGTGGCTTTGTCCAAGAGGATGGGACAGAGCAAGGTAGGGAGCTTTCAGAGCATGCTTCCACTGGTGCCAGCCCACCAGTTCAAGGGGTTGATTGTCCTGGTGGAAGTCCGGCCTGTCCTCCCAAGCATACCTATTGTTTGACTATGGAAACCTCTACTTGTGAACACAGTTTTCCCGGCAGAAATGTTTATAGGAGTACGTAGGAGAGATTAATCAGCCCCCGTTCCAAAAGAAATTGTACTCCATGACCTTAGACGTCATGAATGGTTCCAGATTTAAAATTGCTCCTGTGAAAAGAAGTGATGAAGCTTAAAATTATCCTATGAGAAATGCTCATACAAAGATTTCTCTTTCAAAGGAGTTTGCACATCAAATTTGTGCTGCTCAAAGGACTCACGGTGCAGCGTGTCGGCTTTGATGATGGAAATATTACCCTCTTGCCTGGCTTTTATTTTATGTTTGTTTTCACTTCTCCCTCCAGCAGGCTCCAGCATCACTCTTGAAAAATGCTAATTGCCCATACATAGCCCTCCTTCCCAGCGGAGAAGTGGTAGCCACACCACAGCCTGCTGCTGGTAGGTCAGGGATGGGCTGGCTGTGCCCTACAGCTTTCCAGTAGAAGCACTCGGACAGCACAGCTCCTAGTGCCTCAGCCATAAATCTTCTCTGGGAGCACTGCCTGCTTTATTGACACTGCAATTTTCTCACAGACAATTCAACCTGCCCTGTTGCCTCTTGCAGAAGCAGAGGAAACATAACTTGCTCTGGAGAGGATTTAAGTTTTCTATGATATCAGGATGAAACGAGCAAAAAGGTTGATAGGATGAGATTCTTTTAAGCTAGAGAGTGCTGCCAGCCTTCCACTATCTGCAAGTAGAAAGTAGAGGGCAATCAGATTTTTATCCATGTCTGTTGAGGGAGGGGATAGAAATAATCAGTTTAATACGCAGCAAAGGAGATTGAGATTAGATACTAGAGAAACTTGTATCAGAAATAGTTAAGCTCCAGAGCAGACTGTTCAGTAACTGTCTGGAGCACCTCTGTGGAAGGCACATCTGTAAAGTCTGAGACTAAGGAGATGGGGTCCTGCCTCTAGCAGATGATGTGGGCGCTCCATTTGACTTCACATTGGTTTGTGTTGGGAGGTTTATGGAGGGGTGTTCAATTATCTGAATTAAGTTGTGCCAGTGATTGTAATCTTGGAGACTTCTGCTCTATGGATCAAGCTTGGATGGGACAACACCGAGGGAATGTGCAGCTGTACGGCTTTAGCTGAGCTTTGCTGATGTTTTTACAATGTCTCCAGATTTGCCCACCTAAGCTTCAGGGTGAGTGAGGCTTTCAGATTTCCTCCATTCTGGAGGCAGCGCTCCTCAGGGCAAACTGAGAGACACCAGCAGTGGTGATCTTCACCTCCAGGAAATCTGTGATTGAGCTCTCACATAGGGAAAAATATCTTCCTCTGTAAGAAAGGCATCTCTCTGCATCCAGAGAGAATGGGGAGCTAAGAGTCATACGGCAGTTGTATAGAACATCCAGAAAGTACATTCATGGAGTTCTTCCACTCTTCCATGTTTTTCTGATTTTGAGAACGTCACATGTAGAACAGAATCATGCGGTTACTAATTATGACTACCAAAGTGCAATTTGTAATAAGGCTAGCAGATGTTTGCAGTGCTAAATATGAAACAAAAGTCAGACCAAGCCCAGCTCTTCCTGCCCAGTATGTATACACTCCAGGTCACGTAGGACATGTGTTTTGGTTTGGGACAAGTTAGTTCTCTTTCACTCTCACCTCATGACATGGCCTGAAAGATGAGGTTGCAGAAGATTGTGATAGTCCTTTTGCTCGTGCTGGGATTCTGATTTTGCATTCAATTGGGCAAAGAGGAGCACTGCCATTGATTGCAGCGGGACAGGATCAGACCCTCTGTTTTGCTTTAGTCGGGATTTTAAAGGCCGTGTGAAAATCAGAAAAGTTTGTTTTGACCAAAATGCCTGTGATGAACTGAGGGACAGTCATTTGCACTCATGTGAGAAGAGACCTGTGAAGAGCCATCAATCTTGCTTGTAACAGCTTATTGACACTTGCTGGTCTTTAGGATTCGTTTCTTAAAATGCTAATGCAGATGAGTTCCTGTCTGCTGTAGGAGAATATGGTGGAACTTTGTTAGATGAGACGCTCTTGTGCAAATAAATGTTTCCTGTAAGAAAGCATTTGGCTCGAATCTTTTTTCTCTCTCTCTCTCTTTTTTTAATCTCCTAAATTGTTTCCCTATGTCCTTAGTGACACCCTTGGAAAAAAAATAAAAACTGGTCATCATAAAAAATAAAAGTCAACCTCACGCATGCCAGAGGTAATTGGAGATTTATAATATATCCTATCAGCACTAGAATAATATAAGTGAGCGACGGCATGAAGGATGCCTTTCTGCACTGTTTACATCTTGGAGGGCAGTACCTGAAAATCAGGGCCCTGCCTTTGCTCTATGTGCATTGACAAGCATGTGGTGCTCTCTCCTAGGAGCCTGCGTTTGCCCCAGCAGCCCTGGCTAAAACATTCCCTGCGCTTTAGTTGTGCAGTGTGCTTCAATCAGCCCATCTGGTCACCATTCTGCACCCTGGGCATGGCTGCATTTAATGGTGAAATGATTTCTGCATGTATACAGTTGGTAGAGTCTTTTGCATACTGCATGTGCTTAAGGTATTACATATGAAAGGCATTATGTAAGATTACAGGGAAAGAAAAATACTCTCTTAAAAATTGTCCGTAATTGCCCAGAATGCTCTTGTGACACCATTTTTTGATGCAGGATCTTTAACGATGGCTCTGAAACACTATAGTCTTTAATTTGCATTTTAAATTTTATCCACTGCACAGTCCTTTGATTTTGGTGTCATTATTGGCATCTCAGATGTCCCTCCTAGAGCCCAGACCCATTGAGTCCAGTCAACCAAAGACTTCTTGGAATAAACAAAATTCACGAAGCCAAGAGGCTTAGGGACATCAGGGGAAGACAGCCGTGCTGCTGAAAGTGTTCACTCCTTCATATGGTGCAAACATGCTGCATCAGCATTGTGCAATCACTCTGCATCCACCCCACCGCGTCCCAGCACAACTGGAGCAATGCAGCTTATGCTGCGGGGATGGAAAGCCCAGCCAAAACATGGGCAACGCTTTGAGCTGTTTTTGTAAGAGTTCAACTCGAAAAAAGAAGGCTGCAGGGCAGAACTGGGGCCCTGTTTGGTTAAATCCAAGCCGTGTCCCTTTGCAGGTTTTGGAGCAAGGTTTCTTGAATGCAATCCGTGTACCCGCCCACCCGCACTTGTGCTGGAACAGGAATGCTCCACTGGCTGTGCAGGGTTTCGGAGTCATGCATCATTTCCATCTAAAAATAATCCCAAATGTGGTATGGTATTATTGAATCCAACTTTAACCGTGCTTCCAAGCAGCGCCTAACGAAGAAGTGATGCTGCGTCATATTTTCAGCTCAGGCAGGAAGCCAGCACTAACTGCTGGCTAATAGAATTATGGCCAAAAGTGCTGGGGGCTGCTCTGTACGAGCCATGGGACTCCAGGCTCCTCGGTGGGGCAGAGCAAGCTCCACCAACAGCAACGTCATTCTGTGCATGGGGAGAGCCTACAGCACGAGCACGTTTAAGCACAGTCACCCAGAACCAGGTTTTTATCATAGAATCATAGCATCAAAACGGTTGTAAAAGAGCACTAAGATCATCCAGTCCAACCCCAACCCAACTCCACCATGCCCACTGACCATGTCCCGCAGTGCCACATCTCCACGGTTCTTGAGCACCTCCAGGGACAGTGACTCCACGCCCTCCCTGGGTAGCCTGTGCCACTGCCTCACCACTCTTTTGGTGCAACTTGAGGCCATCACCTTCATCACTAGTTATCTGGTAGGAGAGAGCAACCCCTACCTTGCCACAGCCTCCTCTCAGGCAGCTGTAGAGAGTAGTGAGGTCTCCCCTGAGCCTCTTCTCCAGACTGAACACTCCCGGTTCCCTCAGCTTCTCCCCATCACACTTGTGCTCCAGATCCCTCACAGCCCCACTGCCCATCTCTGGACACTCTCCAGGGCCCCAGTGTCTTTCTTGTACTAAGGGGCCCAACACAGAACACAGCACTCAAGGTGGTTTCTAACGTAACCACAATAACTTGTAGAAGTATTTGGCCACTGGGAAGCAAATAAAAGCACTTTAAAATTAATGCAAGGCCAAGGTGACCGGAGGTTGTCAAGGAGGCCTTGCAGCTGGGGCTGGAAGGCAGAGCAGGAGGCTGGGTTGGCTCCTCCAAGCCGCCGTCCCTGCTTGACACCAAGGTGGAGCCACGCTTGGAAAAAATCAATGGCACAGTTTTGCCCTGAATCATTTGCTCAGTTGGTGAAAGTCACAGAGAAAAGTCCTAAAATTATACAATTATAATAATAAATCAATTCAGCATGTCATTTCTGCTTTTCTACATTAATAAATTAACCATGTAACATTGTTCAAAATTATGTCAGTTACGCATATAATAATCTTTTAAATTAATGAAGTGATGAAGCAGTTTGATGACACCCATGATTTACAGGGCTGCTTTTAGCTAATGTTAAAAGCCTTTCATTTAATAAATTGCCCCCTTGAGAAATTACCAAAAATGAATATTTTCTATGCTAAATGTTCCAAGGTTTACACTTTTTCAATATATTAACAAATGGCATGGGAGAAGCATTTTTCAAAATATATCTTCCTTTACATATATTTAATTGAAATTAATTAGTGTATTACTTTAGAAGGAAATGATCGCAGAGAAAGGTGCGGGATCATTTATGAGAGTTTCTTATGGCAATAAAACAGAATTTAAACAATGGAATTAATCATGTCCTTAAAAAATTTTATGATAGATTAGGAGTCATTCCAAGCTTTTTGATTAAATAGAAGGACACTCCATACAGACTGGAACAAAAAAAAGAAAAGAAAGAAAGAAATCCATCTATTCCACTGCAATTAATACTTTCCTGGTTTAATTATGTCAGAGCATGTGCGTGCTGAATATTTACTGAGCTTACAGTGAGATTCCAAGCGTGTTCCCAAGATGTATTTTGCTTGGGCACCCTGATGTAGTGTGTGCACGGCGTTATGAATGCTTAATGCTTCCGTTTTCTGCTCGTCTTAGACGAAGTGAGCTTTAAAGATGCGTTCTCTGAGGGTTGGTTGGGATTCAAGGAACATAACGTGAGGTGGTATAGTGTGTCCTATAAAAGAGGTTAAAGCAGAGGTTATAATTATGAAAGCTCAATAGGTTTGCAAGCCAACACGGTGCCCCCTCACATGTGATACTATCTCTAGAAAGGGAAAGAGATATATAGGACTATAAAGGGAAGCCTGTAATTGATGCTCTCTGTACTTATTAGGATTTGTTTTAGTAACATCAGGGACTCGTTTTTGTACTACCTCTGAATAAATAATGTGCACAGTAGGTTGGGTCAATTCCTTTTCACTTTGAAATATCTTCAGCGGTTGCACTAAAAACAAGAATAATTCATTGGCTTTTTGTAAGGCAGCGGGATGCGCTATGAGAAATAGGTGCATTAGCTGAGCTATTGGGGGGGGATGGAGCCAGAGCCAGCGTGAGAAAGAAGGGGCTCCCAGCCCTGGGGGTGACCAGAGAGCATTTTCCATCTCAATCAGAAGCGTTTCTCCAACAATAAAGAGGAGGGTGAGGGAGCCCTTGCTCTCGGTTGTGTTTTGATGCAGTGTGGGTGAAGCCGTGGGGAGCTGTGGGAGCACTGCCCACGGGCTGAGATCTGCCTCCTGCATCCAAACCACTGTGCCCAGCACTGCTCTGCAGACACTGATTTATTTTGAGAAAGAAGTGAAATGGAACCATCCAAAAAAGCCTGAAAATTGATTCCAGCACAGGCTTTGTTTGTGTTTTGCTCCTGGCGCGGGCTGCTGGGTTTATTATCACCAGCAAGTCTCTGGCGTGTGCTGGGAGCCATGCTACAGATCCCTCTGACCTGTGCAGCCCACCAGGTACCGCACACTGCACGCGTGGTGACCCCGGAGGCCCTCAGGATCCTTGGGTGGGAAGGTCCGCAGCAGGAAGGAGGAATGGCAGACAGCAGTGATAAGTGGGACTCATCATACAGTGCACATTGCAGCAATGTCTGAGAGGTATGGAAGGCTGGTACTAGGAGAGTTTACCTATGCTTACTAGGGTAAATATAGTGAGCAATTTGTACGGAGAGGTGGGAAGGAGTGTTTTCTGCCGAATGGGAAGTGTAGGTATGAAGACAGTGGAGATCAGGTTACTGCTTTCCACAGCACAATTAATTTTGGAAGGCCTTCTTGAAAGCTTGCTATCAAATCTTGACAATTCGAAACTTATAGAATCACGGAATCACAGAATCATAGCATCATCAATGTTGGAAAAGACCTCCAAGATCACCCAGTCCAACCATCCACCTACCACCAATATTTCCCCACTAAACCACTTCACTCAGTACAACATCAAAATGTTTCTGGAACACCTCCAGGGATGGTGACTCAAAAACCACCTCCCTGGGCAGCCCATTCCAGTGCCTCACCACTCTTTTGGAGAAGAAATGTTTCCTAACATCCAACCTGAACTTCCCCTGGTGCAACTTGTGGCCATTCCCTTTCGTCCTGTACAGGAGAAGAGGCTGACCCTCACTTTGCTGCAACCTCCTTTCGGGTAGTTGTAGAGAGCTATATGTTCTGCTTATGCCAAGCGTAGCTTCCAAGTAATTCATCACAGCAGCAGTAGCTCTGTGCAGAAATGTCACTCCCTGCCCATGGGCACAAAGCCATCTGCAAGTTCCCTGTGTGCGTGCAATGCCTGGGTCTAGATGTGGGACCCTACCAGGGGAGCAGTTGCTCAGAAAGCTGCAGGATGGCCAATGGCCGTCGGGTTCCACGCAAATTCTCATGATGGCAAACTTTTAAATGTCCTGGATGAGTCTGTTTTGTGCTGTGAAGCTTCCAGGTGGCTCCAGAGAGGATTAGGTATGGGTACGTGCTGAAGGAAATGCTCTGCTGTGATTTCTGCAAGGCAGAGGACTTCAGCAGCTTCCGGACGGGCTGATAAGTAGAGAAGTTAACGATGTTTGTTTGTTAAAGAGCAGAAATAATGACCTTTATTGCTCCTTATTAATAGATTCTTTACATTTTGTTCCAAGATGAAATGAGTGGTAGTATCAACAAGGGTGTAATGCAGTAAACTGCAGTGCTACAGAGCGCATCTGGCCATCAGAAAAACATGAAGGCTATCTTAGCTTGAGTTTCTATTGAGATAGACAAGGATTGCATCACTCTGTGTAACGGGATGTATCCAAATGCACAGATAGGGCCAGAAAACCCATACATTTCTGCCAAGAGTGTTTCTGCCTGAATATCTTTTTGGCAGTGAAGGAATCCATCTCTCTCCTCAAGGCCTCAAACAAGCTGGAGGCTGCACTCTAGCAGTTATTTTTCAGATGGGGAAATGACTTCACACAGCTCTGAGAGCCTTGGCAGGGAAGGGTTGAGAAGATATGGACAAAAGGAAGTGTCCGGGGGCTGTGTCCTCCCTGTTCTTGTGAAATGGAGCTGCATCGGGTGAGCAAGTAACGCAAGAGCAAGTACTGCATATGGGCCTTATTTTGGGGAGCAGAGCCTGTGTCAGCTCTTACAAACCTTTGCAAGACAGAGGAAGATCTCCTGTTTGCTGTTTCTCTTGCTTAGTTATCAGAAGGCCATCCATGTGTCAGAGTCCTTCCAGTACCCACAGGGAATCTGGGGCCCCACCAGTAGACAGTGCCCCTCTCTTGGACTTCAGCAGCCTGCACAGAGTGGTTCAGCATGCTGAAAGGGTTTCACACCAGAATAGTTTACTAACAGAGCGAAACTTGTCCAAAGGGCAGCCAGTCTCACCACTGGTTCACCCAGCAGAGCCTCTTTGAATGAGCTAAGAAATGAAGTGTTGAAAAATGAAGCTAAACAATCCATTTAGTAACGGATGAGGCCAGTCAATATTTGAATGAAAGCAGAGGGAGAGGAAAACATACTAACAAGGCATTTGCCTAGGTGCTGCCCAAGTTCAGTCCTTGTCTGCCTTAACATTCGGATCCTTCTCTTTGACAAAGGTCAGCCCCATAGAAGAGGAGGATCAGGAGGAAGAAGATGACAAGAAAAAGAGGGATGAGGATGGGATGCACTTCATCACATTCCCAATATGTCTTTGGTCTTTAATGCTAGACACGTACATGGGCAAACTTCAGTCATCTTCTACTGAAGTGATGAGGAAGCAGTCATGCTGTCATCCCCAATATCAGGCAGGATTTTCCTCCTCTCCAGAGGAGAGGTGTCAAATAGCATTTTGTGTGGCCGCACCACCAGCAACTTTGAGGAGAAAAGTAGAGTTTTGTGCAGAACAGTATTTCTGTGGGACTGGCAAGAAGACCTGCAGAGTATGCTCAGTCCCACAGCTTGGATTTTGACTGATTTTTAATCTGTAGAAGGTGCTCTTTTCTGCCACATTGAGCAAATTCTGTTGGCTTTGTTTATGTCACATCCAAGCCCTGCATTCAGGAGAAATGGGCTGGTGCTGGAAGACCTCCATAGCAGCTCACACTATGGACCCCGCTACCAAACCTACTCTAGGGCACCATGGGAGGATGGACTGAGCAACATGGGAATGTGAGAGACCAGAGAGGCTCAGCCCTTGCAAAGAAGATGCGAGTGATGCTGGTCCCTCCAGCTGTGCAATACACTGTGCAATGTGATCCTTGCAACCACTGCATGCCACGAAGCATTCATCTCCCTTCTGTCCTCTAGAAATAACTATAGGAGCAAGTAAGAGCATTTTAGTAAGAAGCAATGATAATTATTACTTGCAGTAGCTTTTTTTTTTTGCCCCAAATAATAGATTCGCAGAGTCATAGAATCATAAGAGCATAGAATCATAGAATGGCTTAAGTTGGAGGAGAGCTAAGTGCCCACCCAGTTCCAACCCCCTGCCATAGGCTGGCTGCTCCCCACTGGATCAGGCTGCCCAGGGCCCCATCATGGCAGATGAGTGCTACCAAGCAGCCATGGAGGGGTCAGTGAGACGCAAGGAGACTTCCACAAAGGAAGAAGCTCTCTCTGGCATCGCTCTGCCATTCACACAGGTTTGCAGGGCAGCCAAGTACTCCATATCTCACGTTATGTTAGCTGTTTATAAATTATTCCCGAAGTTTTATCACACACCCACATTCATTTTTAATGCTTAAATACACATTAGGAATAATTTTCAATAAAGGATGATACCTAACTCCATCAGGAGCAAGGCTAAGTAAATGATACACGCAGATCTGTGCAGGGAAGGTGCCATCAATCTGTGGCTCTGTGCTCTGGAGCATGCATGCCAGCTGTGGGGCTGTTGGAGATGGCAGCCTGGCTCGGAGCCTTGGTGCAAACCCACCCGTGTGCCAGAGGGCTCTCCTCGGTACACCCCGCTCCCACACCCGAAGGGAAGAGTGAGCTCTCCCCCTTTCCCACAAAGCCCTGAATCTTTCAGTTTCCTCCCACACAAGCCAAGGGGAAGGATGGAACCAAACGCAGTTTGATGAGCGTTTGAATCATCACCTTGAAGAGTACTTTTCACTGACATCGCACCTTTTGTTAGAGCCAGTATCCATTAAGCCCAACAGCATCCCCAAAGGGCAATTCTGTGCCTGCTCTGAGGAAGCACAGGGCTGGGATTCACCAGAGCAGGAAGCCAGCAGTGGGCCAGCAGTGGGAACCCTGCACACACGTTTCCTTCCCATCCTCAGCAGCGCTTCCTCCCCAGCCGCAATCGCCGGGTGAGATCTTGATGAGCAGATGCCCGGAGATAAGGTAGCTCAATGATACCGTATTGTTTCCTCTCTGCGAGCTGCACACCGCTGTGGTTCAAAGGCCAAGTCTCATTCCAACACCAGCCACCACTGGGACCCCATTGAGCATTGGTTGGAAGTCAGACCAAGCTGCAGGAGTCTGGAAAACTGAGAAACGTGCTGGAAAATTTGTATAGCTCAAATAGCTGTGTGGTTTAGGGAGGGCTTTCTTGCTTGAGAAAACCCACAGGGCTTACATTGGGCTGTTCCAAAAGGGAGCATCCATGCGCTCTACCCCAAGCTGTGGTTGGATGTTCCCTGCCATGCAGTGCGTGTCCTGGTGGGCAGTGGCAGAACTCCTCCTCTGGTATCACCACTTAGAAGGATTTACTGTCAGGAAAATAGAGTGCTTCAGTTGGTGACAGGCAAAAAAAAAAAAAGGTACTCTGTAATTAAAAGTGGGATTAGACAGAAAGATGAGATGTTAGGCAGATAATTAAGGAACTATTATAATTAGAATGTACTTTTATCCCCTCGTAGCTTCTATTATGAAAGGGATGTCCTCTGCTTAACACATATTCCCTTTAAGATGTTTTTGCTCTCCTTTTGCAGAGGAAACTTTGGGCTGAATGACTTCACCTGGAAATCAGAGTTTTCTGGGTCCAAGTTCTCACTGCAGGACATCAGTTCTGCTCAGAGAAAAGACCCAGATTTGGGCTCAGAAGTGGCAGTTTTGCCAGTAAGGCCATTCAATCACTTCTCTCCTCCATTAAATACAGTCTTATTTATAGACAGTATTTAGTATGCTTTGTATACAGCCTTTAAGAGAAATTACTGCTATTACAGCAGCGATAGCCTTAGATTAAATTTTTATTCATGCAGCCTTTATACAAACTAAACTGCTGCATATTTCCAGGCAAAGCAGAAACCTGTGTTGATTCTGAAAGGACAGGGAGCTTCAGCAAGCGCTGCTCCAACAGCTGCTGTTAATGACCACAAACTGAGGGGCGCATCCAGGGCTGCAGCAGGGAAGAGGAAGGGACAGGCAGCAGTTCTGGGGCATCCAGCCCCATAAATTTCACTCAGAGGGTGGTGTCACACCGGAACAGGTTGCCTAAGGAGGTTTTGGATGCCCCATCCCTGGAGGCATTCGAGGCCAGGCTGGATGTGGCTCTGGGCAGCCTGGTCTGCTGGTTGGCGACCCTGCACATAGCAGGGGGGTTGAAACTCGATGATCATTGTGGTCCTTTTCAACCCAGGCCATTCTATGGTTCTATGATTGTATGATAAATCAGAGTGGAGCTGCTGAAATCAGTGTGCACGGCCCAGTGTTATCTTCCAGCCCTGCAGTGCCGCCTGGCCAAGCGTCGAAGCACTCGGTATGTCTTCATTTGTCCTCCTAGCAAATCGCCAGACCGCTGAGCAGTAATGCTACGGCACAATGGGGAAAACATTGCCTTGGAAAATACGATGGGTTTACGGCCTTTCTGTTTTATACTGCAAAGGCGTAAAAACAATTAGGGTTTAGAGGCCGTTGTTTGAAAGCGAAGAGAATGATTGGCAAGGCAGGGAAAAGAAATATGGCGCCCCTGAGATGGTGAGGGACGTATTGTTTTTCCAATTTCAGAGAAGAGAAGTGCCAGATCAGAATTACTTTCCCAGGATCACGCGGGGTGATCCCAACACCTTTCTATTGAGTGGTTCTTACTGGAGGGTTCCTCTGCCTTTGTGCCCAGGGACCTCGGTGCTATGGAGCCGTTGCAGCCCGCGATCCAGCAAGGGGGGATTTATGGTGTATTAGCTGCTCTGTATTTACTCTCCACATAAATATCTTTTCAAAGTAAGCTACCTCACCCAAAGGCACTTTCAGAAGCGTATGGCCAGCAGTAATGTTGCTAAGAGAATTAACACTGGCCCACATCATTAGCGGTAATTAGCACTGGTCAGGACAGGAGTTAATGCACACTAGCACACGTAAATTCTGTCTTCGTGTCCCCGCGCAGACATAAAACAAGCTGGGAATGAGACACCATTTGTTGAGGAAATACAGGGAACAGGTGATGGTCTGATGCCTCGTATGAGGCTGAATGCAAATTCTCTCTGTTCCAGACCTTCACTCAGATGGCAGAGCACTGCACCCACTTCTTGGCCAAGTAACACTGCAGAGGTATTTTATAACCCCTCACTGCTGTTGGCCTTAGGGGAACAAACAGCCAGAGGCTGCTGAGATACAGCCAAATATCTTCAGAGAGGGTTTCTAAGTAGATTCCCACTACGGGGTTCACCATTTGTGTCAGCAGAACTAAATTACAGGCTGGGCAGAAGAGAAGAAAACAAATAAAAAGAAGGAAACGTTGAAACAAATTCAAGCTCTCCCCTCCTGGGGGGTAAGGAGCTAAACGCGGCAGAGGAAGGATCCTTGGCGAGGGGCCAGGGCAACGAGGGGCAGTGAGAATAACAGGGAAATGTGCGTGAACTGGGGGGAAAAAAGGAGTCTGCTGGCTAACTGATAAGAAGCCAAGGGGGTTAGCTGTTGGAGGAGCTGAGCGGAGCGAGGAGGGATGATGCTGGCCTGACGAGCGCGTGGGGCAGGAAGGATGCTCACGGAGGGAGGCAGGGGCTCAGCCACAGCTGGGGCAGATGTGGAGCACCAGTGCACATCTGGTGCCTGCGTGCAGCTGGGAGGGTGGAGCACAGTGTTCTGTGCAGGGGTGCCAAGAAGAGGTCTGAGGTCAGATCTGTCCTCCTGGTGGCCAGCTTGGAGTGTTAAAGGAAAAGCATATTGCACCTGGCTGCAGGCACCCTGCTGCTGCCTTCCTGCATAGGGTCTTTCCAAGTGTAACCCCTGATAGTCACAAATTGATGAAAACTTGGTGAAATGCACAGCAAACTTCTGGGTGGAAACCCCTCATATTTCATCCTAGACAATCACTTGTCAATATCACAATATAATCATGGCAAAAAACGAACTTTTCCAATGCAAAGTTTACCCACTTCAGCTTGCTGGGACATCTCCCCCAGCCGAGGGTTCCCAGGGTCCTGAGGACATGGGCCGGGTCACTGTGCTCCTGGACCCCCAGTACTGCCGTAACCCGACTGCTCCCTGCATCACTACCCAGCTGTGCAGGGCTGGCCCCTGGAAATGGGCCTTTTCCCAGCAGCAAAGTTGTCTGGAGCATAACATTAACTTTTAAAAATAGAGGAAGGGGGGGGGAGGCATGAATACTGAATTTGATTTAAACCAACCTTAGATTGATTCTGCTTAAAATGACGACCGATTCATTTGATTGAAACAAACAGGACTTGCTCGTAAGCTGCAATGAAGTGGTTGTTTCTCCGGGCTCTGCCTGCTCCAGGCCAGTTCCAGCACCCAGCTGAAGTCAGCACCAGGATATTTTGATGTCAGCTGGTTTTGGCCGGGAACCCGCGGGCCTCTTGCGCCAGCACTTGTGAATGGGTTTCGTCTGATCAAAGCGAGGGGAGGCGATGCAGCTGGGGGGGCTCAGCCCGACATCAGCTGAGAAGAGCCCCCAGAGCCAGCGTGCAGCACCACTTCAAAGCGGTGGCGGCGGGCACCCTCTGCGAGGAGCAGGAATGTGTCCAAGGGAAAACATGAGGCAGGCAGGCCCAGCTGCCAGACAGAGCTCCGGGCAGGTAGGGGAGGATATAGGAAAAGTGTTGGATAGTGGAAAGAGGGAATGGAATAAACCGTGTGCCTGGTGCGACAAGTGGTCCTCTGGTAGAGATCGTGCCAGCGCCATAAAGCTTCCATCGTGAGAAGAGCGGGAGGAGAAAGAGTGCCATTCACAGAAGACCATCGCCCAGCAGGGAGGGGATGCGGCGTTCCCAGGCAGGGAAAGGCAGCACTCCAAACCTGGTGAGGATTTTAGGCAGGATTGAAACTGTGTAGGAAAGTCAGCCGGTGGAGCTTTGCCCTCACATACAGGCTCCGACATGTGCTTCTAATACAGAAAGTAAAGCAGAAGCTAGGGTTACTGCGAGCCGGGGGTACTAATGAATCAAATTGTCTCTACACGACTTCAAAGGCTGAGGGAAGAAGCAAGAATAACTAGAAATGTAACACTAATGGCAGCGATGATGTAGTGGGCGCTGGTGGAACCGTGAGGGTCTCCTCATCAGCAGAGAGGTGTGGTGCGTATGGAAAGAGAGAAAGAGATCTGGTGGTGACATGCAGCAAAAGGAAGGGGGTGGCGGCAGCCAGGAGTGTGGTGGAGTAAAGTCAGAGTGGACTTTGGTCACTGCAGTGCTGAGAGATGAGCGAGCACATCTATGGCAATTTGAACTGAAAGGATGAACTGTGGGACAGTCCCCTTCAAAGCACTCTGAGAGCTCTCTTAGCCAAAATAGGGAGCGTTCGGAGGATGCGTGGAAATAACATTGCTGTTGGGGTGAGCTGAGCTGGTTGCTGTAGGAGACGTTTCTTTGGTTTTGTGTAAAAACAAACGGAAAGACACAGAACAGACCAAGAAACCTGCCTGAGCGCGGGGAGTTGGGTGTCTGGGTGGGTCCCTGCCTGTTCCTGGGACTCAGCTGAGGGTCGCAGAAAGAGAACGCCATCCTCAAAGCACAATTACAGTTTTTAACCGAAGCCAATACGCTCGAGGTGTAAAAAGTGTTCAGTGGGGTAAGCTGGAAGGGAGCACCGCCGATGCGGGTTCTTCTGACTTGTGTTTCTCTCTAATTAGCCCCCAAACTGACCCCTACTCCCGTCCCTCGCTTCTTTTCTCCTTTCCCCTCCGGGAAATGCTGCCCAGGGTTGAGGCAGGGGTAAAATTAAGGGAGGGACAGAGAGGGGACGGCAGAGATGGGCTGCCCTGTCCCAGCACCGAGCTTCGGGAGCGCTCTGGGGGGGGGGGGGGGGATTCGTAAAATGAGCAACAAGCAGAGGGGTTTCCTAAGTTGCGCGTAAAGCGCTCCTTCGTGCACACACACGCACCCGAGGTGGCTTTTCTCGCGGCCGTCCTCGGCGGCCAAAAGCGATGCGGGCAGCCCTGCAGCACAGCCCCACCGCCCGCCGCAGCCCGGCCCGGCCCGGCCCGGCTGTCCCCCGCCGTCCTTTACCCGCAACCTCTCACAAAGTCGAGTGCAAAGCTCTCCGAGCGCAGCGATGTGCGCTCATAACAACGCGCGCCGCTCCGAAACGGGGCAGCGAGAGCAAATTTAAGCTACTTCGAAGCTCTTCTTTTTTATTTTTATTTTTATTTTTTAATTATTACTCTTATTTCTCGCCGGGAGAATTATTTGCGGCTGCGGAGGACGGCTGCTTCGACAGCTCTGCGGCTCCGCTTAGTAAAGTCAATATACACAGTGATGCAAAAGTCGGTCATAGCGCACCCGGGGATGCGGAGAGCGGCGGCGGCGGAGCCGGGCAGCGGCACCGGGAGCCGCACAGGGAGACACACCGGGAGGGGCCGCCGTCCCCCGCCCCGCAGAGCGCTGCGCTGCTCCATCGCCGTCCCGAGTCCGGTTTCCCACTTGGGCCGTGCGCTTCCCGGGGCTGCAGCGTTCCTCGCTTCCCCGTTGCCGCTGCAGGACGGCCGCGCTGTGCCCGGTGCTGCCGTGAGCCGGGCAGGGCAGAACGTGGCTAATAGGGACGGAGCGATACGTGGGTAATAGGGACGGAAATTAGTTTAGGAGAGGTGGGGAGGCTGTGGCAGAACCCCGCAGTTCAGCCGAGGCGCCGCGAAATCCCGGTCCCCAATTGCGGTTTGCAAACGGGTTTCGAGTTTGTTCCTCGCCGATTTGCGTCTCGAAAAGCATTTCGCGAGTACTTTGAAACTCCTTGAAAAGAGGAACGCGCTTCGTTCGTCTCTCCCCACCGAAGGGCACGGGCATCGTTCGGTGCTGCGCCGTGCGCTCGGGGGTCGCGGGTCGCCCCGGGGCTGCCGGGACGGGATCGGAGAGGGGCTCAGCGCCGGCGGAGCGGGCAGAGCCTCCGGGTGAGGTACGGCATATTTCGGGGTAACGTCCCCCTCCGCTGAACTTCCCCACGAGGGCTGAAGGAGGGAGCCGGGCTGCGAGCGGCCAAAAGCTCCGCCCGGAGCCTCTCTGAGCCCGGTTGGGGCTGCAGGTTGCGGGGTGAGGGGCAGATCCCGCTGCTAACAGCTCCCCGGGCTCACACAGGTTTGCGGGTTGGCTGTGAGCGGGTGGGCAGCGGGGCGGCTCTGGCATCGGCGCCGCGAGCGGAGCTACACGCACACGCACACAAAATGCTTTGAAAATAAAATTGCACTGAAAACTAATTCTAAAACACCTCCTCGTTCTACCGAGCCCCGCGAGCAGGCTGCAGCCCTCCGCTGCGGGCCAAAAATCCTCGGGAAGGGGTTGAGAAAGCGGGCGCAAACCTTTAGCTTTTCAGATTTGGTTTTTTGTTTCTTCTTCTTGTTTGTTTTTTGGGCTGCCCTCCCCCCTTCCCCCCCCCCCCCGCCTCCCCCCCCTCCGCTGTCCGCTGCCCCGCGGGGAGCACCGTCCGCCTCCCCCCTCCGCAGCGAGCCCCGAGCGGGGCGCAGCTCTCCGCTCTCTCTTCGCACGGGCGCTGCTGACAACGGTATTCGTTTCGCCCACGGCTCTGCTGCCCGGGGTCGCTTTGTCGCTTCTTCCCCCGAGTAACCCGGCGGCTCCGGCCCGCAGCTCCCTCCCAAAATGTGCCGCATCCCGAGAAAGTTTGCGGGCAGAGCGGGCTGCAGTTTCTCCATCGCCCAGTAGACGGCAACGCAGCTCAATGCTTCGGGTGCAAAGCGGCGAGCAGAGGGTTTTTGTGTGTGTTTTTCTTTTTTCTTTTCTTTTCTTTTTTTTTCTTTTAATTAAGCAACCACGGAGTTGTACCCGGGACTGTTCCTCGTTCGAGGAGAGGTGCGGCGATAACACAGCGGCCCGAGGGGTTCTGCCGTGGGCACGGAGCGGCGGGGGGAGCGCGGGCAGCGTCCCCAGCGCTGCAATGAGCGCAGACGAATTTGTGCGCTCCCGTGGGGGACCGTGCGGGCAAACCCACGCGGGACCCGAATCCGAGCGCCGCGGCGGTGCGGGGCTCGGCGTAACGCCGGGCTTCGGGCTCCCTCCGGGGGAGGCGGTCCGGCTCGGTGCGCGGCGGTTCGGCTCCGGTGCCCGGCGGGGCGAAGCCCGCAGCGGGAGGTTCGGGGCTGCGTGCTATCCTGCCCCGTTTCTCGGCCGGAGAACGGCGAGAGGCGGAACGGCCGGCCAGGAATTCATTTCCCACTTAATTTTATTAAAAATTTATTGCGGTGTTTGGAAAGTTTTAAGACGACCGTAAATTTTATTGGGAATATTTTACGAAGCCCTTCGTTGAATGAAGAAAAGAGCCCCGGCTCTCGGGGCGAGCTCCGGGCCGGCACCCGACGGCGGCCGCTCCCCGCTCCCCTATCTCCGCTCTCCGCTCTCCGCTCCGGGGCTGCGCTCGGGCCGGGCCGGGGCTCTTTGTCCCCCAAGCAGCCGACGGTCCCCGCAGTTCACCTCCAGCTCCGGGCGCTTTTTGGGTTCCTTTGTTTTGTATTTCTTTTTTTTTTTTTCCCCTGCCCTTTTAATAGGTCTTTAAGCAGTTTTCCCCCGCTCCGTTTCACCAGGCGCTGACTTTTCGGGTATCTCTGCGCGTATCGCTGCCCTTATCTGCAGCATTCCTCGCTTATCTCCCCGCCGCCTTCCGAACGCTTTCTTCCGCGGTTCCGCGCCCGTTTGCCTCTTCTGCCCGTTCTTATTTGGGTTTTAACATTTAAAGATTAATGGAGAAAGAGCACACTCGGATGCTAATTTCCCCCCTCGCCGCAAATCCCTTCTAGGAAGGCAGCGGCGGAGCGGGGAAGGCGGCGAGAAAACATTTTATTGTTCCGAGGTATGACTAATTCTTTCCCGAAGCTGGGAAATTCGGCCCGATTAGAAGCCTCATTTGTTGCCCGATAAGCGAATGCGCGCGGATCGCACCTCCCGAAGCAGCTTTCGGGGCTGAGCTGGCTGCCAGAGGCCGCTTTGCGCCGTATTTTCAGCCGTTCCCCCCTTTTATTTTTAATTGGTATTATTTTAAGGGGGGGTGTTGCTATCGACGGAGAGAGGGGCGGCGGGTTCTGCAAGCCCCCCGGCTCCGAGTTCAGCTCCAAAGAAGGCCGTCGGAACTAAGAAGGGGCCGCCGCCGCCCGTCCCACGAAGCGGAGGTGCGCGCAGCCCGGCAGGAGCGGCCCGGAGCGGGTGCGCGGCGCAGCCCTCCCGCTGGGAACTGTTTGCCGATTGTAAAACCCTTATCCGCAATGAGGTTTGGGCAAACAATTTGCGCGGCGGTAATTACGTTGTAAAAGTGTCGGAGCGCGCCGAATGACTCCTAGAAAGGCCCGAAACGGGTCAAGACCAGAAGGGCTCTCCTCCGTTTCTTTTTTACTTTCCATTCTTTTGCATTTGGATTTTTTTTTTTCTTTGCTTTTTCATTTCATTTGCGATAACCCCCCCCCCCCGCTCTCCCCCAACCGCTCCCCCTCGCCCAATATTCGGAGCCGCCCGCCGCGCACCGCGCAGCGCCGGAGCCGCAGCCTGCGCCGCCCCGCGGCGCCCTACCGCCCGCCCCGACCAATGGGGGCGCGGCGCGTCGCTGATTGGGCGGCGGCGGCGCGGCGGCGGCGCGGCCGGGGGCCGGGTGAGCTCACTCGGCGGCGGCCGCGGGACAAAGGGGCCGGCGGCGGGGGGGCGCCCGGGGGGGGGGGGAGCCGCGGTTCCGCGGCTCCCCCCCCCCGCCGGCCGCCCCCCCGCCCGCGCGCCGAGGGTGGGCCGGCCGGGGGGGGCGCGGCCTCGCCGAGCGACCGCCGGGCGCTCGGCGCGCCCCCCTGCGCCGGCCGCGGAGTTGCCGCCGCCCAGCGCATTGTGTAAGACGCGACCTGTTATGGCCACCACTACTTCCGGGTTCCCGCAGTCTGCTCCAGCCCGGCGCTGCGCGGCGGCGGCGGAGGCGGCGGTGGAGAACGCCCGGCAGCGCGCGGCCCGCGGCGGCGGCGGCGGCGGCGGCGGCGGCAGCGCCCCCCCCCGCGCCCGCCCGCCCCGCCCGGCCCCCGGCCCGCGCCCGCCTCCGCCTCCAGCCTCGCCCGGCGGCCGCGCAGGGGCAGAGCGCGCCGGCGGCGGCGGGGGATGCGGAGCGCGGCGAGGAGGAGCGAGCAGAGAGCCCCCGCCGGCAGCGCCGTCATAATAACCATAATAAAGGGAGCCGGCGCGCTTTAATTTTTAATTCTCCCCCTCCTCTCCCTCCTCCTCCTCCTCCTTCCCCGATTTTTTAATTTTTTTTTTCCTCCAAAAAAAAAAAAAAATTTTTTTTTTCCTCTCTCTCTCTTTCTTTTTTTTTTTTTTTTTTTTTTTTTTTTTTTTTTTGCCTTCCTTTTTGGTGAGAGCGCGCCCGAGCAAAAGCCCACATTGGCGGTGTCCTGCGCGGTGGGAGCGCACGCAGCGGATCGCCATCAGTCATTCAGCACCTTGACACCGCCCGTGATTGACAGCCGGAGTGGCAAAAAGCCATGGGAGCCGGGAGCGGGGCGTGAGGGGCACCGCGCGCCTCGGGAACGGATATTTGCGTTCGCCCCGCCGCTGTCTTGGAAACGAGAGGGGGAGAGAGGGAGAGAGGGAGAGAGGCGGGCAGGGAGGAAGGAGAGAAAGAAAGAGAGGAAAAAAGAAGGAAGGAGGCAGAGCTGATTTTTTTTTTTTTTGGTAATTTTTGAATTTTTTTTCATCATTATTATCATTATTATTATTATTATTTTTCCTCCTCTTTTTTTTTTTTTTCCTTCTTCTTCTTCTTCTTCTTTTTTTTTTTTTTTTTTTTTTTTTTTTTAATGCTGAGTTACCGCACCGCTCCGCTGAGCCCCGGCGAGCCGAAGACGTCCCCCGGCGGCTTTCCTGGCTGGCGACGCTGAGGGATTTTTGCATTTTTGGGGAGAGGGGGGGACCGCGCGGCTCTTTCCTTTCACGCTGGCCTCACGGAGGATTTATTAGAAGTTGAAGTAGAAAGGGAGCGAGCAGGCCGATGGCGCAAAGGGTACGTATCCAAACCTGCGGTTCGCTGCGAAACGACACCCACACGCGGCTGCCAGAGGGCTGCGAAAAACTTTTCGCTTTTTCCTCCCCTCCCTTCGGAGCGGGGCACGGCGCGGTGGCCCGGCCCGGGCCGCTCTTCGCTCCCGGCGAGCGCCGCCGGCTCCGTGCTCCCATCCCGGGGGCGGCTCTCGGGCCCCTCGCTCTGCGGCCGGGGCCGGGCCGGGGGCGGCGGTGCTGCCCTCCTCCTGCCCAGCGCCGTGCCCGGCTCCGCGTGTCTGGCTGTGGGAGCGCTCCGCCGCGCTGCGAGGATGCGCCGCTGCCCTTCGGGGCAGCTCCGAGCTGGCTGTAGGCGCAACTTTTTTTTTCTTCTTTCTTTCTTCTTCCCCCCCTCCCCCCCCCACCCCCCTCCGCTTTTTTTTTTTTTTTTCCCCTCGTTATTTTTTTTTTTCTCCCCTCCCTTTTTAAGAAATTTCATTTTCGGTGCGGCTCCAACAGCGCGTCCCTTTAATTCGAATTAAAGTGAGCGGCGCTGCCATGTGCGCTGCTACTCGGGCTCTCTCCCCGTTCCCCCCCGCCAAGCTGTGTCCCACCCCGCACGGACCCCGCACGGCGCTGCCCCCGCCCGGGACCCGCGTCCGTCTCCCTTAACAAAGAAATCCCTTCCTCGGGGCCGGGCGCGGGATGCGGGCGGGCAAAGCGAACCCCCTGGTTTTTCTCCTTCTTTTTTAACCTCCCTCCCCACCGCTGAGCTCCGCATCCCGCCGGTTCGGTACCCGGCTCCAAAAGTTTATCGACGGGGCGGCTCGGGCCGAGTTACACCGTGGGGGGCGCGGGGGGTGTTAAACCGCGTTTTGCTGTCGCTCCCTCTCCCCGGGGTTCTCAGCCTTCTCCCCCCGGAGCTGGAGGAGGGGGCACCCACGCCCCCCCCCCCCCCCCCCGCTGACCCCTGTCCGCTCTGTGCCCCGCAGTACGACGAGCTGCCCCACTACGGCGGCATGGAGGGGGTGGGCATCCCCACCACCATGTACGGGGACCCGCACGGCGCCCGCCCCATGCAGCCCGTGCACCACCTGAACCACGGGCCGCCGCTCCACTCGCACCAGTACCCGCACGCCGCCCACGCCAACGCCATGCCCCCCGCCATGGGCGCCTCGGTCAACGATGCCCTCAAGAGAGATAAAGATGCCATCTACGGGTAGGTGCCGGGCGCGGCTGCGCGCCCGCGCAACTTCGCGCGGCCCGGGGGGGATGCCCCTGCGCGGCGCTGGGAGCGGGGCCGCCGGGTTGCCCCCCCGCGTCTCCCCCGTCTTATTTTTTTCCTCCGTTAAAATTGTCGTCCCCCCCCAAGTTGGAAACAGCGCATGGAGGAGGAAGGGGGAAATATTCCCAGGGCGCAACCTGCGCGGGTGCCTTTGCCCAACTTTCCGCCCCGCTCGCAGCGAGGGGACAGCTCCGAGCTGCTGCGCTTTTCTCAACCTCTTAACGATTTTAGTTTTACGTTTTGGAGACTTGCCGGGCCGGGCCGAGTGGGAGCGGTGCGCGGTGCGGTCCCTCTGCCCGCAGCGCTCCGTGGGGGAACTTTCAGAGCCTCTTAAAAATCGCTCTGCAAAGAGTTGCGCGCTGCGGCGGGCGAGAAATCACAGCGCTCGATCGCTTTCTCAGAAATGCGGAGGGCTCTCTGAGCTCACTGCTGTGCCCTCCGGGAAAACAAAACAAAACAAAAAGAAGGAAAGAAAAATTTAAAATTACAAAGAGAAAAGAAAAAAAAAGTATGAAGTTCTGAAGGAGGAGAAAAAAAAAAAAAGGGAGAAAATATATATCTATGCATGGAGACGCGCGTGTGCCCGCACTCGCTCCTCTCTTGCAATAAGGAAGGGGCCGGGGGCCCCGCAGCCGCTCCGGGTGCGCAGCTGGGGGGGCCGTGCGGGGCTGTGGGGCTCCCGGCCGTGTCACCGTCCTGCCGGAGGGGTTCGGGTGCTGGAGGGGCTTTGCTGGTGGCGTCCCTTTATTTTTCCTTTATTTTCCCCCCTCCTTTATCCTTACTTTCGCTCCCAGAAAGTCTTCCGGCTGGGGCGGGGGGGTGGGAATCAAAAGCGCGAAAGCGTCCGTCCTTAGATTACAATTTCGGGCTCGTTATCCTGCATTCACACACGCGTTTTATTTGGATTTCTCACTCTTTTCTTTTATTTTGTTCCAAGTGAAGGAAAGTTAATTCAAAATGGCTGCTGGAACCGCTGGGGTTTATTCTTAGCCCGGCCGAAGGGTGCCGGGAGATGCGCGGCCGCGGGCGGGCCGGGCCGGGGGCGATGGGGGGCGGCGGGGAGCGGCGCTCGGAGCCGCTCCGCGGGCGCGCAGCCGCGGGTCTGACGGCGGTCGCGTCGGTGCGTTCGGTCCGTGCTGCTCTCATTTGTGTTCTTTTTTTTTTTTTCTTTTTCTTTTTTTTTTTTTCCTTATGTCCTTTCTCTCCTCCCTCCTTCTGTGTGTGCGTGCGTGTGTGTGTGACCATTGTATTTTCTTGCAGACACCCCCTGTTCCCTCTTTTAGCACTGATTTTTGAGAAATGTGAATTAGCCACATGCACGCCCAGGGAGCCCGGGGTAGCGGGAGGCGATGTTTGCTCCTCCGAGTCTTTCAATGAAGACATAGCAGTGTTCGCCAAACAGGTCAGCAAAAGCGGGTTGAAACAGCACCCAACAAACAAATAAATAAATAAACGCGAAATCCCGACGAGAAAAACGAGTCTCGGCCGAGATAAAGATGCGCGCGTTTCCCCCACCCCCCTCTCGTACTGCGAGAGGCGAAAGCAAAGCGAAGCGGCCCCCCAATGAGGGGGCTGTGGGCGCTCCCCGCAGTGCCCGTATTCGGGTCCCCGCCGGCCGGGCCGGGCCGCAGCGTCTCGGGGCTCCGTGGGAGCGTGGAGAGGGTTGCACCGTGGGCCCGGCGGTGTAACGAGGCGAGAAGTAATAACGTCTGTTCGTGCTGTTGCCGCATCTCAAATCTTTCGTATATTTCTCCCCCACCCCACCCCCCCCTCCCTCCTTTCTTCTATTTAGATCCGAGCAGAGAAACCCCTCTTTTCCTCTAATCCCGAACTGGATAACTTGGTAAGAGTTAACACCGCTTCTTCCTCTCCCCACCCCCACCCCTTCCCTTCCCTTTTTTTTTTTTTTTTTTTTTTTTTTTTTGGGAACTTCTATGCCTTCTCCTTGCGGGCTGTGACAAACGCCGCGCGGTGCCAAAGCGAAACCCTCTCTCACGTGGATCTGTAGCCCTTCGCTTTTAGCACCGCTGTTACCGGGCCCATCCCGGCGTTGTGCCGCGGGGGGGGGTCCCCTCTCCCTACCCGCAGCCACCGCCGCACCGACACCGCGTTCCCATCGCCCCGTTCTCTATTCCCCCCCCCTCACCGATGCAGAACTATTTTAAGGGGACTCTTCCTCCCGCTTTCCCAAAGCGGCCGTGTTTAGGGGGACCGGTTTTTTATTTCCCTATTGCAAAAAGCGATGTTTACGACTCGCGTAATCCCGTCGCTCCGTTGCTTTTCTTTTTCGGTGAGCTCCAGGTCGCTTCTCGTTAAGCAGCGCACAAAGCCGCCGCTATTAACTTTTAGTGGCATCGCCATAAATCAAAACAAGTTTTTATTTACCACCAAAGCGAAGCGGGGCAGGGACGGGGGGGGGGGGATGGGGGGGGAGGGGGGGGCGGCCCCACCCGGAGGGGGATAAACGCGCTGTTTGTGTCTTTGCAGATGATCCAAGCCATACAAGTATTAAGGTTTCATCTGTTGGAATTAGAGAAGGTAATTTTTCGTCTCTCTCCCCTTCTTCCCCCTCCGTTTCAGCCCCGCAGAAGTTGAGGCTTCTGGTAAATTTGCATAAATGTCTTTCTGGCTGGTAATTAGTGTCAAGACCAATCTCGGCGTCCATTTCTCTTCGCAGTTTAATTACAATTGCAGCCCCACGCCCGGCTCCCCACGCCCGGGCCCTGCGCTCATTGTGCTCTTTGTACACCGCCTCAGCCCCGGGTGCCGAACGGCACCGCTCCGCGCTGCGCTCCGAGCCCCGGCGCTGGGGTTTGGGGGGGAAGGGGGGGGCTTATTTAGCGGGGGTGGGGGTGGGGGGCGGACGGGAAGGACGAGCGGGGTCGGTGGCAGTCAGTCGGGATGGGGTTTGTTTTATTTATTCGCTTGTTTGTTTGTCGCTTTATTTATTTCTATCTGAAGAGCCATCTCCGCGGGTCAGGCCGAGGGCACGGGGCTGTCCCGTAACGTTTCGCAGAGACAAAGCAGAGCCGAGCGCCGGGGCCGGGTCTGGGTTTGGCCGCCGGCAACGGACCGCTCACCTCCGGGAGGAGAAAGCGCTGCGGCCCCGCAACGGCGGCGCGTCCGCGGTGCGGTGCCACCCGAGCGGGGCGAGCGCTGCCTCCCCGTCACCGCCACTCAGTCCCCTCTCTCCTCAAAAGAAACCTCCGCAGGGGTTTTTAAATAGCCGAAAAGCCCACGGCCCCTCAGCCTCGGCCGCTTTCTCCGAGCTCCGGTGGCGGCTCGTTCCCACCCCGTGCGAAATGCGCTAAAATCTGCCCCGTCGGTGCGGGAGGCGCAGGTACGGCTCGGATGCCTGCGGCGTATCTCAGCACCGAGCATCGTTCCGTTTTCTCGGTGGTTTTGTTGTTGTTTTCTTTTTAATCCCTTTTCCTTTCCTCATCCCCCTTCGCAAAGGGTTTGCGATGAAATCACCGGCTGAAATTAAATAGTTTACCTTAAATGTCACCCATGCAGGTCACCTCTCTAATGGCCACAGCTCCGGGAGCAGATGAATTTAACACGGGTGTTGAATATGTTGTAGCCTGTGAATCATCTTGTCACTGTCAATTTTCTGGGATATCTCTATTTTGCGAGAAAAGAAAGTTATTCCTAATTCTGGATGCGTCGGGAGGTCTCGGGGGGATAATTGCAGTGTGTTTCCCCTATTTAGGACTTCGGATGTCACAGGGGTGAAAGGGGGAGACTGGTTGCACTTGTCAATTTTACTTATGCATTCCTGATTATATTTTCTTCCTTCCCCCCCCCCCCCTCCTTTTTCCTTTTCCTCTTCCCCCCCCCCCCCCACCCCCCCCCCCCCACCACCTCAATGTAGGTACACGAATTATGTGACAATTTCTGCCACCGGTATATTAGCTGTTTGAAAGGAAAAATGCCTATCGATTTGGTCATAGACGATAGAGAGGGCGGATCAAAATCGGACAGCGAGGACATAACGCGGTCGGCAAACCTCAC
Organism: Gallus gallus; assembly: GCF_016699485.2. Lineage (NCBI taxonomy): Eukaryota > Metazoa > Chordata > Aves > Galliformes > Phasianidae > Gallus > Gallus gallus. Next base: position 10,663,986 of record NC_052534.1, read on the forward strand.
CGATCAGGTACGGTCCCGCAGTGCCGCGCGTTGAGATCTGTATGCAAAGCGCTCGCCGGGTCACTACGCCTCCTTTTATTATTTGCATATGATTAAGTCCCTTTTAGATAAATTTCCATCGAAATGAAAATTTTTGAATAATGCGGCTATTATTGCTTCATTAAGGCTTGCTCCCGGATTCGACCTGGCGAGATGAGCTTGTAAAAGCGTCGCCTGCAAACTCGACCTGGTTCTTGTCGCTTTTAATTTTTGTCTTTATTTTATTTACCCTTTACAATAATAGAAGTGTTATCCGTGAATCGCCGGCTTCTGGTGCCTTAGAAAAGGGACGGCTGGAGCCGTACACAAAAATAATAATAAAATCCGAGATAGGTGGTCCGGGGAAGACAGAGAGGGTTTGAAATCTAGCAAATGCTGGCTATTTTCTTCCCGTCTCTACGGTTCATTAGTCTGTCTTGTCAGTTTTCCTTGGCCGAACGCTTTTAGACTTCAGTGAACATTGCTTTGTGCACGCCTGCCTGCTGCAAACGCGCCCATTTTATTTTACTTAATAGGGGGAAAAAAAAAATCAAGGGGGGTGGGAGGGTGGGGAGAAAATAAAACGGGACCCGGGGTTTGTATTATTTGCGGTTCGAGTTTTCCAAAAATAAAGAGAGGGGGAGAGAGAGAGAGAGCTCGGAACCTCAGGCGAAGCCCCGAGGCGTTGAACGGCTCTGGCCGTGCCAGGTCGGGGCTGTGCTGCGCGGAGCCTTGCGCTGCTGTGCCCGGGGGGGGCACCGGGGGGGCTGCAAGGAGCTTTTCCCCTTCTCCCAGCCCGTGTCGCCGTGTGCCGCTCTCTCTGCTCCCCGTGCGGGAGCGCCGGGCTCGGGAGGTCGGGAGCCGAACGGAGGTGGCTGCGAGTTGGTTCTTTTTTTCGGGTCGGCTTTCTCTGCCCTCTCGAGAGGAGGGCAGCGAGGGGGATGGGGGGTGGGGGGGCCGGCGGCAGCCGCCTCTGGAAGCCCAAGTTATTTCTCCCGTATGATCCGCTCCGTAAATACGGTGTTAGGAGCAATCAGCTCCCGACTCTGGAGGTTTCCTTTTGTTAAAGCAAGGCGCAGCCGAGCAGACAGCGGTTCCCTTCAACCGCTTATGCCATTACCGCCAGGAGTTGCGCGTAGAGCCCGGCAGAAAGGTGCGTTGCATCGCGGCGGGGGCACTGCCCCCAGTATTTCCCCCCGCAGCACAGGCTGCGGGATGGTGGGTAGGGGGATGGGGGGCTCCTGCTTGCGGGCTTTGTGCCCCCGAAGCGCTGCGAAGGGGAAAAGCTGCGGGGTTCGGCGCTGGAGGGGGACCGGGGCGATGTCTCCTGGGGTCCCGCTGCCCCACCGGGGGGCGATGGGGGGGGTTCTGCGACCGGGATAGGGATGGGGAGAGCCGGCCTCGCCGCCGTTGTATCCAAATTGTAATCCAACAAGTCTAACTAGAAAATGGGTTTCTAAAAGCTCTGGAGTGCTGGGTACATAAAGCTATTTGAGCAAATTACAAGAATCGCTTAGGGGCACGAATGAAATCAACACTTTAATTGCCTCCAAAATGAAGATTTATACCCCATTTTCCCAACGAATCATTATTTTATTAAAGCGAAAGCTAAAGAAACGAAGCTGCAATTTTGGGGGTTGTCGGGGGTGAGGGGGTCCCCGTCCCACGGCCCCCCCCTACACCTCACCGAGGAGAGCGGGCGCTGCGCGGGGTCGGCCGCTCTCCCGGAGCTCCCCGCGCAAGAAGCGCGCAGCCCCGCGGAAGGGAAAAGGCGCAACGTTGCGCGGCCGAGCCCAGAGCCGCGGGCTTTGCCCGGGGACGCGGCGCCGCCGGGGCCGGGGCCGGCAGGATCTGGGCCCTAATGGGCAGCTAATGGGGTGTTGAGTGCTCGTCGCCGCTGCGGCTAATTAGGATGTCCCCGCGCGGTGCGTTTATTGCGGGAGGTGCGCGGTGCGCGCGGGCTGCGCGCCTTTGTGCTTTCGAGAGTCATAAAAGAGTAAGTATGTAAAAGCTTTTATGATGGGTTTAATTACATTTTCGTATATTGTGGTAGTAAAGGTTACAGTTAACAGGGTTTTTTTTAAATTTATTGGTTTCCCCTTATTTATCCTTCCCTCCTAGGCCCCTCCGTGCCAGCGCCTTTAAGTCCCCCCGCTTAATGGAAGGCAGTGACACTAATGCCAGATTTTGCGCAGGAAAGCCCCATAACGCTGGCCATTGTTCGGTGATTTAACTGGCGCGCTGGCCAGAGGTCACTCCAATAGCATCCTTCTCCCGCAGGCGCGACCCCGCTGCCTGCCAGGGTGGGACCCGCCGGGCTGCCGCTTCCAGAAGGAAAGGGCAGGAGTTGGGGTTTCGCTTGGGAGCGGCGAGCTGGGGAGCGTGGCTCTAAACCCCTCGCTGAACCCTCGCGCCCATTGCCGGAGTTTCAAAATAAACCTTTTTTTAATCATTAGCTTCTCAAACATTGGCGTGTTTAAATTTTCAAATGTTTGTCGTAGCCCGGAAAGATTTAAAACACAGCTGTTGCGTGATGCAGATGGCAAAAGTCCGTCCTGTGCGAAACCCCACCCGCGCGGAAGGAATTCCATTTCTTAGGGACTCCAGATCTGCTGAACGGCTCCCAGGGGCCGGGTGGTGGAAGCTCTTCACCTTGGCTCCCAGGTGCTCGAATCCGAGCTGTAAAATCGGGCTTTTTGCAGATACGCTTCCCTGGAGTATGTCTGGATAAAGCCTCCCTTAAGGAAAGCAGGGAACAGAGTGGCCACCACACTCAAAGTACGTTAGCAGCACAAGATGGCTTTTCTGAGGGGCAAAACGGGCTTTGCTTAGGTGAAATAAACTTGTTGAGCGGTGTTACCTGGCCAGATTATAATTGAATTACACACAAGCCAATGTTGTCTGCAGAAATGTGTAAAGTAGAAATGGCAAACGGTCGGATTCCGATAGGGACGTAGGGGGAAATGATCAAAAAATGAACGTGAAATAAGACTTCCTGTAAGAAGGTCCATAATTCAACATTATTTGACTCCACTGTCAGGGAAATTGTTGAAGGATAGTAAACCGATACTGGAGTCGCAGTCATTTTTGTTACAGTCTTAAATGTTTGCAACTGTGGTGTTTTAGATGGCCCTTCTTGGGTGATAGTCTATCATATATATATATGTATATCGTAAAGCAAACACTTGTATTTATGTTGCAGTAGGTGTTTGTAATGCATGCTGTTGGAGGGGCTCTGCAAACAAAATGCGGATAGACAGCGGTGTTTGTGAGAGGTGGAAATGTTGCTTAAAATGTGATGTTCTTTACTAAGAGAGCGTCGTAAACCTGGACGTGCTGTGTGCTTTGCGTGGAGGTGGATGGGCCAGTGAGGGCATCCACTTATTCCAACTACAGTAACTTCCCTGAACATTCAGACCTACTGATTCCAGCTTGCTACAGCCAGTGCTAAAATAATGCCTTTGGTGGAGGGGAAAAAAAAAAATAAAGGAGGTGAAGAGATACTGTTTTAATCTGGGAGTTCTTTGCAGGTATTTTCAAACCCACGTATGGCGTCAAGGGGTGGGAAAAGTTGCACATGTTACTGCCTTTGCTGTGCGTGCTCCCATGTTGGAGGAGCGGGCAGATGCAGCGCTAAGCGCGCAAGGCAGAGTTCGGTTCTGCGTAATGAAAGCATTATGGTGATGTGGGACTAGAGGAGAGCGGTAAAACAGTATTTGAAAACCTCCAAATGGAGAGCTGCGCCCCTGACTTTATGCCACCTTGAGCCAATGAGTCCTTTTTATGCCTTTTTGGGGACTGCTTCTTTTTTGCCCGCAGTACTTAGGAGCTGAGCAGGCTGCGTAAAGTAAGACAGGGCGCGTTCGTTTCTATTCGGGGCCTGTTCCCATCAGGAACACTGAGGCTGCCATAGCGTTAGCAAAATCAGGTTTCTTAAAGCAAGTAAATATGCTGCTAAAGAGATACAGCTTGTAATGTATTTTCTTTCATCCGTGATTGCGTTTGAATTCAAGAATCTCTGCTGATTTTTATTTTTTGTTTTCATCACTTATAAGCCCAAACATATCCATCCTCACTGCTGGGTATAATTCTCGCAGCCTTCCGTGCTCAGGCCCAACTCCCGTATAAAGTTTTCCAAACTGAAGTTCGCAGAGCAGAATTTCAATTCTCTTTTTCATTTTCTTTTTTTTCAATATCTATTTTAAAATCAGCCAGGAAACCCTGGAACTTGTCATAAACATCTGCCAACCTGCCTCGAAGCATTCCCATAAGCGGGAGCTCGCGGTGTCGTCGCGATTCGGAACGCGGTTATTCTGCAGGTTATTCTTTTGGGGCAGCTTGGAAGTGAGTTGAGCAAAGAGAGCTTTGCTTTAGGTTTAGTCCTGCTGGGCGCGGGTTGGATTCTTCCCTCGTTGCCTGTGTGCAGGTAGCAGTGAAAGCAATGGGCCCCGCACACGCGCACGGGTCGCTGGCGCCCGGAGCGGGTGATGTTAGCACTGAAAAAATCACATTAGAATGCACTTAATCAAAACAAGTAAGCGTAGGTCGCACTGATAAATACCACTTTAAAAAAGCTGCTTAAAACACGGCGAAAATCCGGCACAGCTTCTTTAAATTAGAGTCTCTTCTTTGTTTTGCATTGCTGCGTTTGGGGTTTTTTGGTCACATGAGCTCGCAGTGAGGAGCTATCTTGTATAATCTAAACAAATTTCAGAAAATAAAGACGAGGATTGCTCCGAAGCAGTCATTAAAATTGTGGAACGTCTCTGGAGTCGTTTCCCAATCGGGGTTTGTGTGTGAGGAGAGCCGGGTGTGCTGCCGTACCATCGTGTGTCCTTGGCGCGTTCCTTCGCTCCCCGGATGCTTGGTTGCTTGGAACAGGCTTTGACTCACCCGGCAAATTTGTAGATGACTGTTTAGGTTGGTTGGTTGTTGTTGTTGTTTTTTTTTTCCCCTGCCGTTGCAGCAGTGTTTTGGAGAGGGTGACTCCAGCCTCTAATAGAGTGCACATTTTGTGTTTTGTGTTATTTGGACGTAATTCTGTCCCTGATTAATGACCCGGTATCTCTCTCACCGCTGATATTTTGTGACGCGGCTTCAGGACAACTCGCCAGCCTTCGGCTCCCTTCTTAGCTTCGTTGCTTTTCCCTTTTTACCACCTGCACGCAAGGGGAAAATAAATAAGATCCAGTGGGGATGTAGGTGAGAGCGGGAGCCCTGCAGGCTGATGGCTGCCGGAGGGCCTTGTTCTGGTGTGGTTCAGGGCCGGCCTGGGTGACGGGCCTGGTCTCTGTTAGCATGAGAGAACCCCACCTACCCCGGGGAAGCATCTCTTCCCAGCAGGCGGTTGCGTGTTGGCTGTCGTGGCATTGTGGGGGAACGCAGTGGCCTGCAGGGCTGCTCGAAGGCTCCTGCCTGGCCGGGCAACTCGATGGGTCCCGGGGCGCGTCCACACAAGGACACTCAGGAGAGGTAAGACAAATTGCCTGGGTGTAAAAATAAAGTGCATTAGTTAAAGTGCATTGCGCTATTGTGTGGATGCTCTCATTCAGAAGTAAAGTGGCCGTAGTTCACTTTAGCCTAATCCCCTTTGGAGTAGGCCACTTTTCTTTTCAATGAGAGCAGCCACATCCACTTTTGGTTCACTCGCCTTTCCCCAGCGGCCTCGTGCCCGGTGCTCCTTCAGGTTGAGAGCGATGCTGTTGTACCGCTGCGTGTATAACAGAGGGCTGTGGCTGGATCCTCCAACCCTAAGCCCAGGGCTGCCATTTGGGTTTCACTGCTTGCATGGATGTGGTGTCAGGCTCCCCATGGCACCAGCCCTCCTCCTGGACCGGGCACGCAGCTGTTGCGTGGCGAGTTCTACCCATATGCAGAGTTTGTTCCATGTCCGCCACGAAGCAAGTGGTTAAAGACGGCGAGGAAATTGCAATTAATGCTTTTCAGCCGATATTTCTAACCATAAAACGAAGGGCTGAAAATTAACTTGTGGGAAGGGTAATTCACATGGGCTAGGAAAAAAAAGGTAGCGAGACACTTTTGGGAGCTGTTTTGTATTCATGCTTGAAGGTCGCTGAGCTTGAGTTCTTGTTAGAAGTATTTTCTGGTGTCTTCTAGAGCTTCTAAGTAACACATTTCTTTACTTATTACTGGCTAAGCTGTGCGTGCAGATGCTGTGCTGTGTTGTACTCTTGCCGTTGCCCATTCCATTCACAGTAAAATTTACAAGGCTCCTTGCATTGGTGAGCAATTTGCTACTGGAGCCTTTCCTAGAAACACCGAATTATGTTTCACCAAAGTATTGTCTTTCCTCTTCAGTCAGGGCTGAGGTGAGATGTTTTCTCAAGGACTCTCCAGGCATCTATATGATATTCCCACTTGTGCAGATGATCTCCAAAACGGCATTACTTCCTCCCCAGTCCGCTCACCGTTGCACTGAATTACAATTCTCCTCTTAGTGTCAGTGGGCTTTGCATTGGGCCAGCTAATTTTGTTTGTAGTTTGGCTTTTCCTTTATTTTTTTCTTTTCCTTTCTTCTTTTTTTTCCTTTTTTTTTTTTTTTAATGTAAAGCAAATATGCATCCAGCCCCTCTTTGCTGAAGCAAACAGGCCAACAATGAGAGGGGTAATTATTCATTTGGTTAAAAGAACTGCCTGTTTTAACTTCAGAAATACAGACCGAGAGTAAAGCAACAGCTGATGCCATCACAGTCAGTGCACTGTATTCAAACAGCTGTACAAAATGAAAAGCTGTGGTATTAATCCTGCCATTCACAGTTTATTTAAGTTTTTCAACCTTCTCTCATATGGGCCTGGCATAAATGCCTAATTATGCCTCCATTAGGGTTACTGGGCCCTTAATACAGAAAATTATTGTATTTAAAATTTGGAAAGCTGCGGCGCTGTAATGTAAGAGTCTTGCAGTTGGCACAGGTTCAGGGAATGCGACCTTTACCTTGTAATTTTCATTTCATTCAGCCGGTGTTGAAGTTTTTGTCCCCGCGCGCTGTTGTTGTTGCGGAGCAGGTCAGAGCACCGCTCGTGTTTTTGAGGCTGGCTTTTAACCAGCTCCATTTAAGGCTGCGGCACTGTTGGAAGGAGAGGGGAAGAGCGGATTAAGAGCTCCACTGCTGCTGCTGCTGCTGCTTTGTCTGTCCCATTTGCAAGGGTGCAGGGCCACTGCTGTCTGTGCAAGCAGAAACGGTGGAAAATGATGTCTGAATGTGAGGAATTTCATCTTGTTGTCGGAGGGGATTTTGAAAAGCAGCCTTGGTGTGCGTGGGCAAAAGCAGACCGATATTGTTCAACCCTGCCATGAGCCGGATAGGACTGCACCTGGTTTGATGAGCTGCCTGTCAGCCCTCAGAGCAGGACATGGCTGCTGCCGCACGGAGCCATGCCAGGGACTGAGGAGGTGGCAGTTTTGCCTTTGGTTTTAGGATCGAGGCAGGGAGGGCCCCTCTGCTCCCAGCTGTGCGCACTGAGATGCTCCATGCTGTGCTGGCCTCAGCCCTGAGCTCTTTGCTGGCCCGCAAAGGTATCTTGTGCAAATGGGTTGGTCGGGTATTTTTTGATGAGGGAAGTGCCCTTGTGATTGGAATTTAAGAAATATCTCTTATTTTGGGCTGCAGTGTTGAGTTGGAGATGGCTGAGAACCGTGTGGTGATGGCAGAGGGACAGGGTGGGAAATGCAACTGCTGGCAGCACAAGGAGGGAGCAGAGTGTGGATGCTCTTCCCGCGCTGCCCTTGAAGCTTTGGGGCAAGACAACGAGTTGCTCATGAGCCCCAGTTTTCTGCTTCTTGTTCTGTATCATGGAGTAGGGCTGTGCAGCGTAGCTGTTGGTATCTTAGTTTATCTGTCATATAGCGATAGCGAGGTACAGGATTTATGTGAAGCTAAGAAGTGGTATGTTAACAGAAATTCATGATTTCACTTTGTGCATAGTTTAGAAAAACAGCATGAAGAAAGCAAAATGCTCCCATTTTGTTGCCACTGGGAAACAATCTGCTGAACCTAAAGCCTGATAGTGAAAGTTGCTTTCGGTTGCTTTGTGCTTTGGTTTTGGCCCCTTCTGCTGTCTTTCGCATTTTAAACACAATGTAAACATGGGTTGAAGGAAGCAGCAGCACCCTCAGAGACTTCTGCAGAAGGAATGAGGCTGCATGGCTGGTAGGGAGCACTAGTGGGGTGGCGGCTGGCCTATCCACCCCAAGATGCAGGGTGATACCGAGCCCAGAGAGCCGGTTATGTGGCCGCAACCCTGCTTGCTTCCCACACCCTCCCCGGCAGGCATAGCGAGGCCTCGGGGACCTCCCAGCCCAACTGTTTGGGGTGGTTCTGGAAGCCAGCTGTGTGCTTCCCAGCCATCCCTCAATGAGTGGGTAGAGGCAGCGGGATGCCATGGCCACTTCAGGCTAGATGCCATCCCACAGCGCGCCCGCTGCCCGGGGATGGTCGCCACTGTGGCCGGCAGCTGCCTGGCGTGTGGCTTGCTCTGCCTGGCTGCGAATGCAGCGGGTTGTGAAACAGCAGAGCATGGAGGAGCTGGTCTGGGGAAGGGCTTGGACATGAGCATTGGAAAATGTGAATCACGGGGATTCCAGTTGTAAGCCTCCTGCAGATAACGGGCAGCACGTACCCGAGTGCGTGACTTGCCGAGCGCCTTCGAAAACAAGGCGGCGCCCTCAAGATTAGGCATACATATGCGTTGTAATCAGGAACACATTGCACACCCAGCACGGCCTCTGCAGGTATGGGATCTGTTCAGAAGGAAAGGTGTAGCTGGAATGAAGCTCATTACGTCGCAATTTAATTTTTATGTTGAACGATACCGCGATGCGAGTGCTCTCTTGAATCCTGCTAACAATGCGCCGTAATCAAAATGTGCTGACTCCAAATCACGTCTGTTGTCACTTATCTAAAAGACCATTAGATGGCTGTGACATGCACTCAGCGTTCTCACTGGCGATGGGGATGGAAGGAAGCGTGGCCATGGCGGAGCAAGAGCTGGCATAGTGCCTTCCCTCCCCGGCGGCAGCAGTTGGGGTTCTTGGACAGAGCGCTGCTCTTGTGCATGTCAAGAATTTTTGTAGGTGGTGCCCCAGCGGTTTAACTTTCTCTTCCCAAAAGATAACTGCCTCCCAAAGTCTGTCGTGAGGATGCTTTGGTTTTTCAAGGCATGGCTTGGAAATGTGGCTTACTGCTCTAAATGAAGTGGTTTGCCTGAGCCCAAATGTGCAACCCCTCCGAAGTACGTGGCTCTCTGTAGGTCCCTGGCAGGGAGAAGGTGAGGAGTGGCTGCGGGGAGAGCCGAGTGCATCTTCTCTCCCCAAATTCACTTGCAGATCTGGATGGGACCTTGCTAGGCTTCCCACAACCTGCGGAGCCCCAGCCAAAGCTGGGCATCTGGCAAATCCCCATCTAAATGGCATTTAACATGTAAAGGCAATAAAAGGAAGGGAAGGCAGACGCTCGTTTGCTGGCTAAGTGGAGAGGCATTATTCCTGTTTACACCTTTGGAGGAATCATTGCATGAAATATTGAACAGGAAACTCGGTTTGTCTCGGAAGGCCTTTTTCCTGGTCTAGAAAGACACTGAAAATGCTCCAGTCCTATTGAATACAGTAGGAGCTGGGGAGGACTATCGCACCTTGAGACCCTGTCCACTGTCAGTGCTGTCTGGGGCTGTCCTCGTGCATGCTTTTGCAGGATATCAGACACCCCATTAAAAAAACAACAACAACAACAAAAAAACAAAAACAAAAACAAAAAAACCAACCACAACTGCATGGAGCAGTGATTTTATCCGCCCTGCCTGAAAAGCTGTATTTCCTTGTGCCAAGAGAGGGATGGGGATTAATGCTATAATAGCGATAGGGCCCTTATCAAAGGGAGGAGACGGGTTTACACTGCAGGGCTGCTTGAAATAGAAAGAACTAGTCACTGTTTGCTGTGTGGGAGATGCACACCCTGCACAACACACGGTGAACCTAGCTGGGCTGGCAGTGCTGGCTGTGGAGCCAACCCAATGTGGGGCATGCTGCAGGGCTGGGGCTACCAGTACTGCACTGCTTGTAGGTGTTGGCTCATTGCTGAACCTGGGTAGGATTAGCAATGAGATGCAATGGCAGGGCTGATGGAGAGAGCTGACCTGGGGGTGCCTGCTGGAGGGTCTTTGCCTTTGGTCCATTTGGGTGAAGTGTTGTCTCTATTAAAATTGTCAGTAAAAGTCCCAGTCACTTCCCATTGCTCATCCGCTGTGATATTTGCGTTGGTACCCTCTCTCATTTCATTTTATTGGTTTGTCTCTCAGAAACGTTCCTATGCAGCATGCTGCACTCACAAGGATGTCCTCATATTTCTTTTTCCTATGATGCTGTGAAGTAACAGGAGTCAGCGAGGAGCCTTATCCTCACTGAAATAGGGGGAAACTAAAGATAGCAACTTGTGACTTTTCCAGGGATAGGAAAGGAATCCAGGTCAGTGCCAATACTTCTGTGCTGAATTCCTTCTGCTTTTTAGTTTACCAAACCCTGTTGCACCCAACAGTGTGAAGGTCTCGCTTGCTGTGCTGCTGAGCTGCGGGAAAAGTTCTTATGTGTCTGTCACTTGGATGTCCTTATTTGTGCAGACATGGAGCACATCTTCTCTATGCACACCTGATGGTCGTGCCTTTGTTTGGGGTTTTGTTAACTTTTCCCTCTGAATCACGGTTGTGTGAAGCAGGTTGCAGCAGGGTTCTTGGCACTATAAGGCATCTGTCTCATAGTAGGTTGAGATTTTGTGCGTACTCTTGGTTTGTTTTGCATTGCATGGGATGTGCAGGGCAGGAGGTAGACTGCTAGCCTTGGTGAGCCGGCAGGATGTTCGGGGGGCACAGGATCTGGGTCAGGGAATCACAGTGGTCATGGTTGTGGGTTTCATGGTCCTCCAAAGCCCAGGCATGACAGAGAATGGCATAAGCATTGTACGCGTGGGGAATGTAGTTTCAATACTGCTTATTTCAATCCTGTGCGTGTCAAGCTTTGCTTCCCAATGAAAAGAGCGGATTCTAAAACCTCCTTCCACGCTGGATGGGGAGCGGGCTGTGTGAGGGTTCTCACTAACCCTGCCATCCAGAAATTAAGTGGGATAGAGCTTGTGGGTTGCAAAGGCCAGCTCTCTCCATCATGCAGCTCGAGCTCCAGCAGCAGAGCTATGGATTAGACACTTAGGATATTGAGCAGTTGTATTGAGTGCTTCGTCCCAGTGAGGCTGGGGACACAGTACGACCCAGCTGATCAAATATGCAAAAAGCAAACCTTTGCTAATTAGGTGAGCTCCATTTGCAGGAGGTGGGTGCCGTGGCTTGACAAATCAGCCCCTTTCCTATTGAAGTTGTGCCCTGTAGGGAGCACTGATATTTCTGCAGAGGGTGGTTGGTTGCCCTCGAGAGGATTGTGGGAAGGTTTCAGAAAGGGAGGAGTCTAACAAAATCTGAAGAACGTTTCAAGCATAACATGTTCCTTCTTCTCTAATGAATAAGTATTTAATTTAGGAAAAGAAAATAAGATAAAACTTCAGAAGGAAAACAATAAGCCCCAGTGATGCTGACAAATTGCTGGCAGCGGCTCCGTCGCTGCAGGGCGAGGGGATGACGGATGGTACCTGCAGCCAGAGGACGGAGCTGCACCCAGCTCTTGGAGGAGCCGGCTGCTCCCGGCCTCCAGTTGCTACACAGACACAAATGAGCCCACAAGAGGGCTGTGCTCGCCAAACTTCTCCAAAGATATATATCACCCGACGCTGAGCACAGTTTTTATCACCTGTAATAGCGGGCAATTGCTTTTATTTATGTACTTATGGTCAAGTTTTTTGTTTGTTGGCCAGGACCTCTTTTTTTTGTTTGTTTGTTTTTCCTCTCTCTCTTATTTCACATGCTCGGTGCTTGGAAGAATGTGTTTTGCTCTTTAGTTAATCAACAGCACGGCGTGCCCCTCCACACGTTGGTGTTACCTTGACTCAGAGCCCAGCAGTGCGACTGCAGCAGTAACAAGTGCGCGTAATGTTATTTATATTGACTCTCCAATTTAGCCATTAGCCCAATAATTTTGTCGGCAGCCTTTTTGTTTGTTAAGGCTTGCTGCTACCACGACCCGAGTCAATAACTGCTCTGGAGGCCTCATTGGCAGCGGCCTGCCACACAGCGGGGCCATCCGATGGTGCCTCTTCGGGCTGGAGTCCTTCACATGAGTTCTTTGCCCTACGGTGGTGCAGTGTTAGTCGTACCCTGGTCTGAATCCTCTTTTATTTTAAATCAACCGTGCAACCGTGACTCAGATCCCTCTCTGGCCAGCCGTTCATGTTGGCACTGGAAACTATTGACCAGCAAGAGAAGCTGTAGTGCAAAACCAGAGCGAGTCATGTGGATGTATAGCCTAGCCTAGGAACCTTCCGATGAGTTTGCTTGTGCATTTTTGCAGAAATTTGGGCTGCAGTAAAAGGAGTTTTAGCTGACAGGGGCAGGGGCGAACTTGGGAGAGAGAGAAAGCAGAGAGCTCCCAGGGAAGGGATTATCAGCGCATCCCGTCCACGCCGCGGCGTCCATTCTCAGATAAATGGTGACTAATGGAGGAGCTCAGGTCATAATAGGCCATTATCCTTATTGATGCACTGTTGTCGCGACCACGTGCCTGAGACCCTCCTCTGGAATGAGCGAGTGTACGTAATGGAGTGATTAATTTATATTACTTTGCACTTCTCCAAAGTCTCCCTTTGGAAGAGCTCGATGTGTTTTACAGTCACTAATTAATTTAATCCCCCAACAATATCCGCGCTGCAAAGGAGTGGGGCCTTTGTTCCCCCCAGTTAGAAACCTCACTGCGAGGTTGGGGCTCTCACCTTGGCCCTTCG